>NC_054554.1:11245500-11353000 GCF_017654505.1 Polyodon spathula
TGGGCCAGCAATCGCTGCTCATGTCATTGACAAAGATGGTACCATAGGCAATTGACGCACAAGTCGGGCCGACTGCCAACCAACCGACTCTGCCCACCCCAGTCGCCCAACAGCCCCAAGGGGTTTGGGACGTAGATGCCATCTCCAGGGATGCTTCAGAAGGGGAGCCTCTCATTGAGGAGGACAGTGTGGAAGCTGAACTAACCTCTCACAACTCAGAGCAAGACACTGAGTTAGAGGTGCTGGACACCAAAGATCCCTTGTGGTCACTGGTGGAGCGAGCAACTCGCCACCTAGGGATTGAGTGGCCAGCTGTAGAATTACCTCGGCGGTCACTGTTTGAGTCGCCCTCTGTGCGGTCTCCACAGCCTTGGACAGTCCCAGCCTTCCCTCATTTTATTAAGGATGTGCAATCCACCTAGGGGGCCCCAGCTTCTTCATCAGCAACTTCGCAGAAGGCTTCTGTCACCAAAGGAGAAATATAATGCATTTGAAAAATATTACAAATTATTTTATATACAAAACAAAAAAAGCTAAAAGATATTCAACACAAGAAACAGTGACTAGAAAATGTTTGCTAGGGATTATAGAAACTAGAAAATGTCACTCCTTTAAGTGCAAGGCTAAATTGTACAGTACTAATTCAATTTTCTAATTCACGAAAACATGCATTCTGCTCCTACCTAGTGGTAGACTGACAGAGTAGTTAACCTTTCATGTCTGGTTTTACAACAGTAAACACAACTGTAAAATAGTATTACTCTAAAGTAATGTTAACAAATGTTATTGGTCCGAATTAGAAAAAAAATATAGGGTAAATTAGCGTAGTGTAGCACATAATATGAAAGGTGAGACAGGTAAAATGTCCTGTGTGAAAATGGGCTGTCCCTGTTGCTGTTTTTCATTTTAATTTTATTATTATTATTCTGTAATATATATAAACTGCAGTTCCCTGTTGACACAATGAAGCTTATTGAATATAGAAGACGAGCTCAGCTGGTTCTCTTTCTAGGTGTATAGAGTTTAAATGAGAGAAGGGGACTTTTAACAAAGGAAAACTACCTTCTGAACTAGGGCTGCATGTGGTCCTGCTGCTCGTATACAAGATGTTGGAAGATGGATTTTAAACCCTTGGTTTGCATTCCTTTATTGTTTTCATACAGGAAAGCACTGTCATGATTCCAGCTGTGTTAAACTTCTGTCAAATTAGTGGATTTAGTGTTCACGAAAGGTGGCTACAATTCAGGCGCTGGCTAAGACTTCAAATTCTACCAAAATATATGGGGTCCTCTGGTGTTTAAACAGACTATCTAGTTTCCATAGTGACCAGAGTCAGATTCGAACACTAAGAAGCTAGCGAATTAGTCCACTGCACCACTATGTTCCCTCATAGTAGGGTTACCATATGACTCCATGTACACAAGGCAGTTCAAGTGTTTCAACTCATATTGCAATGCATTCTGGTACATTTTACCTGTCTCACTTTTCACAGCAGGACTACACTTACCAGAATGCATTGGGGTGTGAGTTGAAAAGCCTGAACTAACCCAAACTGTCCAAGTGTACATGGGGTCATAGGCTAACTACCTCATAGTGAACTAAATACGTCTATAAATGTAACCTGTAGTAGATTCACAATGCTGGACTCCCTTGTGTCAGTTTTGAAAGACACTCACATTATACAAAAATATGTATTTTCATCTAACCTTGTCTATAGACATTTACATACATTGCAGAACAAGGTCTTTTCTAATTTTACTTACATTCTCCAATTGTTTGGTCAGTCAGTGTATGACCCATTTAAAGTCCACCTACCTGAACAAAGTGAGAGCATGCACTGATATTCTTTAACATGGCTCACACTAGCCCTGCACAAAGTCCTGAGTTTCAAAACTTCAATTAACTACATTATTTAAATGATCAGGAGTCAGGAGATGGTAAATGATGTATTCTTCCCTTATTGCTGCAGGAGCAACTCCTATGAGTAAACCTACAGACTCACGTGGGGCTTATTCATGCTGATAAGTGCAATCAGATCAGAGTTCAGGAGCCTAATTATTCAAACTCACAGTACTGGGTCATTTCAAAAATAGACCTAAACCAGGGAAGTTGTGAAACCCAGGACTGGGTGCAAAGCATCAATACTTTGAGATGAAAAGACCTTGCAGTGAAAAGCTGCCATTTATATTTATGTCCCCAAAAAGTCAACACTGTATAAAATACTATGTTTCACCCAACTATTCCCAGCCTCATCAATCACAGACAGCAGAGAGGGATTGAATTTTATAATTGTTTTTTTGTTTTTGCTATCAAACACATCGCCTAAGGCAGTGACATTGATCAATCACTAGAGCGCGGTACTATTTTAAAAGGACTCTGCCAAGGTGTCCTGCATCAAAACTCTTACATGCAGTGCTGTACCTTTTTTTATTAAAACGAATGTCATTAGATTGTTTGTTATTAATGTCTGAATTTACTGGTTCCTTAGATTGATGAGTGCAGACAGCAACCAATAGACTTCATTGTTCAGCTCTTCAACCCGAATCATAGTCTCTTAAACCAACATGACTGGTCAACTTTGACCAGGAAAAAACAGTACTGATGAAGCTCCCTTCAGGGGTTAGGCTCCTCATTTCTACTTTTTTTGTTGGCAGCATGACCTTTTGCGTAAAGGTGTCCCAGAAGTCCAGAGAGTTATAAGCCTGCCTTTCAGTCAAGTGGCTTCTGTGATGTTAGGAAACTCTATGGAAACTTACATGGTCCTTAAAACAAGGCACAAAAGTCAAACAAACGTAACTCTAACCACTACAGATAGCCAATCATTCAATCTGTCAAGAGAGCGCCTGTGTTCTGCTTGCTCTGCACTAGATGTCAGTATTGGACAACTTCTCGATCGAGCCTGCATGCACGCCTGCTTGCCTGCCACACCATATTGATTTCATTCAAAGACAAATTCAGAGAAACATTTGATTTGATACAATCCGATGACTTTTTAATTCTGGAAGGCAAAGATTATGAAATTATATTTGAGTTGAACAAGCATTAAAGTAAGGGCTTTTGACTTTGCCCTTACTAGCACAGTATTGTGTTTACAATAGTTCTGAGTGGTTCTGGGTTCTGTTTCTGTACATCTGTCTTTCACAGAATTTGAGCTGCTTTGCGCTTCTCTGAAGAATCCTAACTGTCTGCACTGAATAGCCTTCCTCAATCCGTTCAAATCACGTGACAATGTGACCTTTACACTCTGGCAGTCAAAATATCTTAAAAATACATTTGAAATATATATATATATATATATATATATATATATATATATATATATATATATATATATATATATATATATATTGAAGTTATGGTCCATCACTGAGGTTCATACCACAGACTACAGGTTCAGAAACCAGCCTGCTTATCCAGACCCACTGCGGACAGAGTCTCTCTCTTCATCATCATAATAACAGTTTCAGTCACTAACGCCTAAAGAAATATTATTCTCTGATTACAGTATAATTAGGGCTGTATTAACACAAACTGTATTTACAACACAGGGATTAAAATGATGACTCGCCAGGACGGTAGACATTTGGCAGCAGTTTTCAGAGCCCCAAGCTGCAGATAGACTGTAACTGGCATAGAGGTAGAAAGTAAATACGAGGTTTGCGTTTACTGGAAAAATCTGTTGCACAAGAAATTTCAAAAGTGAATCCCATCAAGTTGTCAGAAGGCTTAGTCTGGTCCTAATAATTGCAGACAGTGATGGCTATGTATTTCCAGGGGTATGACATCATCTGTCACTGTGTCTGTTTAACTGTTGGGGCTTGTTTATCTAGCAAATCCCTGACTGTAGCTCTGGGATAAAAAGGCTCTGAGGTGAACCAAACTAGCTTAGCTGCCCCTGCACTTGATGATTTCATAACTCACCTACCCAGGGAGGCAAACCTGCTAAATCATACTACTTGTGCTCCTAAATACTACATACTGTAAATACCTTGTTGTGCAGGCTGTAAGTCTCATCACATTTTTAACTTTTCCATTTTTAACTTTTCCATTTTGTTTTATACTCCTTACAGTATTTGTATAAACAGGGCAATCCAAAAAATGAACATGTGTTACACCGGTAGAGTCATCTATCTATCTATCTATCTATCTATCTATCTATCTATCTATCTATCTATCTATATCAGACTACTGTACTGGGAAGCCCAAGAGCGAATGTTGGTGAGCTACTGGTCTCTGCTTGGCAAAGGCCAGCATTGCAGGTGTTTGCTTGAGCTCACAGGGCGCTGCTGCATGGTGTAGGGAAACAGTCTCTGACAATTCTGCTACCTTAACCCAAAGGAGCTTTTTATAGAATGCCCAGTGAAGACCAACAACTTCATGCAGCTGTGGTGGCTGTATGACATGCCTGGACACCACAAGGTCTAAACACTATGAGACCTAAACCCAAGACTTTTTGATGATCAAATTGACCAATTTTCATGCAATGGAATATTAGCCTTTTGAACTAAGCACTCAACCACTGGTCATACAGTGCTGTTTTCACCATTAAAGATTCCTTTAAGGAATGTTTGGTTAAATACTATTTTTTAAAAGCCAGTCTTGCTTAGTTTATCCAAGCTTACAGTTCATGAACTATTATATAGAGGATTTATTAGTGTAATCTCATTTTCAAAGTTTCTTAAAGGAATATTTATTAAAACAGTTCTTATTTACAGTATGTGAATAGGGACATAGCCTTTAAAATTACCGTATATTCAAGTATACCCATAAATGTGACATGCTGTCTACTGCTAGCAGTCAAACAGGCATTACTGAGCGCACAAGCATACAGTATATACCCAGGAGGAGAACAAATATCAACAATGTACATATCCATAGAAACCGTTGCACTTGAAAGATTAACTTATATGTAAAGAAACACTTCCCAGCTGTCTCATTCAAGTAGTAAGAAAGCGATCCTGCTCCCTGCCTCTGGGCATCACTCTCACTATCAGTGTGATGAATTTGGAACAATTTCATTTCAGTCTATTTGAATTTAATTATAAAAATGAACAGGATAACCAGACATCGCTATCTGTTCTCATTGTACTGTCTTGCGTCAGTTTTATTAGGAATAACACGACAATTACTGACCTGTACGACAATTAAAGAGGTAATAATGAAGGCATTCAAAAAAACATTATTCTTACCTCTGTAGCATAGCTGCAAGTCCCTTAACATTTTTTTGTGCAGACGTGCCAAACTCATTCATTGTATATTCACCTCCTGGGCTGCAGGTGTTGGGTTCACATTGACAGCACTACTGTATGTGCAGCAAAGAGAGCTTCAGGTTTTAGGTGGGGTTGAACTTCCATTAATCTACAGTGTGGCAGAACTTCTTCATTTATCTATTTGATCTTTTTATGAAGCAACTAACCTGAGTGGTTACTACAATACAGTATTTTTTGATTTTGTTAAGATGGGAGCTGCTCTTCAATGTTAGTTGCGTATAATAGATATATGTAACATAGGCTAGATCAGCCAAAGGGTCTTTATAGAAGTACAGCAAGAGCCAGTGCCATCTATTGGTCTGATGCTTTAAATTAAGTTTTGTTTTGTTAGCAATACTGCTTTGAACTAAATGGTGCTGGTAGAAAGACTTAGGCGAGAGGGAGGGAGACACTTCACCCAGACAGTGGTGAGGGTATGGAATGGGTTACCTAGTCATGCTGTTCAGGCAGAATCATTTGGATCCTTTGAGACCCAAATTGATAATGTTTTGAAATCAGTCAGCTACTAGGAACTGGACAAACTAAGAGGGGCGAAATGATGGGCCTCATGACTAGACAACCACCAGTACTACACCACAAGTACCAGTACTACATTTTTGTAAACTACTTGTATCTTTTCAGGCATACTACTGTCTTTCTTAAAGTACTTTCTGTTGGTTATCATTCAAGGTTGGCAAATCCCGCTTTTAAGAGCCAACACCAAATCCTGCTTTGAGGTGCCAAAGACTAAGCCTTACTTTTTAAAGGTCTAATGCCCTTCCAGAATTATATTGTGTGTCTGAGACAGACTTTTAATTCTTTCACTTTTAAACTCTACAGTTTCCCTGTAAATAAATACCTCTGTTTATTACTGTAGTAAAACTTAAATAAATGCAACACTGTTATTTTTTAGTTTTAAATATAACTCTGTCCAACAGTTGCTTTTTCTTTTGTAATACAAAAGCTTCCATATTTTTGGATCATAATCATCATCCCAATTAAAGTCAATACATTTCTTATAAGAACTGACACTGTAGACAACTTTTCTAATTTAAATGAAATGCTCGCTTCGGTTGGCAAGTTTTCATTAATTTCTATAATATAATGAGGTAATGGACATTACCCGATATACTCCCTTATTCTGGTACCAAAAGGTATTTCATTAGTTCATTTTGCTCATTATAAAAGGCCTTGGATTCAAAACTGCTGATTACCAGCAAGTCTGTTACTGATTATTGACAAACTAGTTTTTTCATGCTCAGCACAGCCTTGCTACGAGCAGGTAAAGAAGAGGTCACAAAATTTTTTATTTTCCTTCAGTAGGTCCACTGTGTACGAAAGTTATTAAATACAGTTTACACTTTATTGTCTTGTATTCAAACATAACACTCTGTTATAGTAAAACATTTACACTTATATTCTGTTTGAATTATTCTACAATACCTGTGTTTAGCTTAAAGACTACTTTCAGATCAAGCTTATTTCTTTTCTAAATAAGAAACTTGACTGTAAATCCATTAAACTATAGGCTAGTTAATATTGAAAAATATAGCATCATTATTAAGAATTATTAAAATAAGCATTATTAAAACAGGCAAAAACACTTGTTAGTTAAAATATGATATTTCTACTTAATTCAAACATTATTTCTCTTCAGAGTTTATTTCATTCTGTTCCTTATTAGATCAAAATACTTTTTAAAACCTCTGTGCTTAGTTGCAATAAAATCAAATAGTTATAACATACTTTTTAGTTTTAAACATTGGCTCTGTCTTTCTTTTTGTATTTTCAATATCTAGCATCTGTGTTTAGTTCCCCCTGATGCTTGCTCCTGCCAAGGTTACAGGCTTCTGCTCATGATAGTGCATATTAATTTAAAGATAGGGGAAGACCCTATGTTTAAGTCTGACCAGCTTTCAAGAGTGTATGTGCACTTTAATAACAAAGGCACACAGACAAGCCTTTTTTTCTAACATTAACATTTGTTCAATTTTCTTAATTCAAAGTGTTATTATGCTCATAATTTGCTGCTATAATATTTCTGCTTTATATTCTTTTAAAAGACTTTACAGTCATTACAATATTTGTTGCAGTTTCACAAATGTTCAATTTGTATCACAAAGATCAGCCTGCTTCCAATAGCTGTGACAGTCTTGGGTTAGTTTCTGCTCACAATGAGTCAGTTTCTGCTCACAGGTGTGGGTGACAGTCTTTAAAAGCCTGATACCTGCAAAAGCTTAAATCTTGTTAGCTGGGCTCCCATCTCTACATTTTCATTCCCATCATCAGTAGGAAGACTTTAAATAAATTAAGCTGTTTCTATCAAAGAGCCATCCATCTCTGCCGCATACACCTTTCACTCAAAAAAGGAGCTTGCACCTTGTGCAAGGGAAGATGGGATTAGGGTCACTCATGACAGTTCTACATTCTTTACCATTTTGATGGTATTGGTATTTCAGAAATCTGTCATACATATCACCAAGGCTACGTGATTTCAATTACATGCCTGTGTGTGATGTTTTTTCTCCTTCTTTCAATAGTAAATATTGGGTGTCTTCAATAGATCTAAATGACACTGGTGATCTAAATCCCACTCATTTAAATCATTAAAACACTGACTGGAATGCAGTAAGAGACTAGCTTGCACTGACAGACATTTGATTGGCAAAATGATCTAACTGATTTTATTTAAGTTAACCAGGATATTTAATTAGCCTCTGTTTTTGGTCTGTCTCCACTTCATTTTGAACTTTCTCCCCTGGTCCCAATTTCTGTGCTGCTCTTGGTTGACTTTGATTTTAAAGACTTCAGATCAAGCCCCCGCTAATTCTTCTTTCTTCTAAGCTAAATAAATGCAGTTCCCTCCCCTATCTTCGTAGCTCATTCCTTACAGCCCAGGGATTAGTCTGGTTGCTCTTCCTTGGCGGCCTCTCCATATCCACAATGCTCTTTTGATAATGTATTGACCTTCACTAGCATGACATTACCTTGTCTTTCTTTCCAGTCTCCACAAAAGTATAACATTGATTCCCTACAAAGAGTAGAAATGAAGGTCCCCTGTTCAACAGCATTCATTTCTGACTTTCATCAAAATCTATTCTTAAAAATGACCTTTATAAAGATGAACTGGTTTTATAGAATACAGCTGGGGATCAACGTAACAGCAGAGTAGCATTTGGAGGTGTCTCTCTCTGCAGGGTCTCATCAATACAGCGCTGTCGGAAGGAGCTGCAGTTCACTCAGGTCAATGCAGATCTTCTGTTATTGGTATGTTTTAATTCTCTCAGATGTTATCTTCCCAAATTAAACTACACACACACACACACACACACACACCCATAAGTGAGATAATGCCAAGGTTCCTTTAGCAGAAAATAATAATAAGGAACAATAATTATTCCTACAGAAAATAAGGTAACAGCAAAAACATTTCTATAAATGGCTATAATAATAATAATAATAATAATAATAATAATAATAATAATAATAATAATAATAATCTCTATTCCAGGCCACTATCACATGACAGATATATTTTAAAAATGCTCACTATGAGTACATTGTATATTGGTCAGTATTTTAGCACTCCTCTTGGCTAGAATGTCTTTTATTGTAAAGTCCTGAAAATCTCAAATGTTGACAAGGTGGTTGTTCATTTACTAAAACATAAAACCACCAGCCTACTGTATTATTTTATTATTGCAATATTATTTTTTATGGAAGCAATTCAGCTTAAAGGGTTAAAGACTTTGTACATAGGCATTCTGCTTTACATATACTGGCTTCAAAAAGTCACAAGAATAATATCAATATGAAAAGCATTGTTATTGGATAAGTTGCTTTAGGCTTTTTTATTTATTATTTATTGCTTTTTTGACCCATGTTCCTATGATGAGAGCTGTAACACGGCTTCTATTTAAAGATCCATAATATATTCAAGCTTTGTGATTTGTATTTATTTTCTTGTTCTCCAGCTTACATCTCAGCTGAAAGTTTCTGTTTCTTGTGGCAAGGTCGTATTCCCAAAGCACCGGAGACCTGTCTGTGGTATGCTAATTCACAACTCATGCTTGGTTTGATAACAGATGTGCGTAAAAAAAAAAAAAAAAGAAATGCATGTTACAGTTAACAGTATATGTGCTATCTCTTATCTTAGCACTCCTCATACATGTACAGCTGTGGTTTCGCTTCATAAAGTCGAATGAAACCTGCTGCATAATGTTACACCAACATGTTGAATTACATACCGCTTTGTAGTTTTCCATATACTATAAACGAAAAACTGCCAGAATTGAAAAATGTATCATTTCAAAATATAACATACAATACTGTACTACTATTATTTTGTAGTTTCTTTGATTACCCGATGTCAAATAAAAGATCTAAATTATGTTCATATAGTTTTTCTTTTTTTAATAATGTCTCAGTCCTAAAATTCTAGGTGATGCAAAACTTTTGGCCACCAGATAACCAAAAAATAAAAAGTCAACCAATAATACAGAATTACATTAAACTTTTGTATGTTGTAACAAAAACCAAGCATTCTCAGGGGGATCATATAAGGGTAATGGCAACTGTAATGGAATGGTAAGTAAACACAAAGTAAAAGACATGTGCTAAACATCATTGGGTCAGTTTCCATGCAGGGCTATTTACACATAAAGTGGCGATGCGCGTGCATGCTTTGGAGAATTACTTGTGAGAATCAGGTTTGGGGCCAAAAAAAATGACAAAAGAGGAGGATAGGGTAAATCTCATTTACTCGTGTAAATGACGAAAAACATGGGAAAACCACACCCATTTTCACATGGAAACCCGCATTTCACGTGAAAATGTAAATAAACTTGTTTGACATCACTGTAAATATTGAAAGGGAACAGGTCAGTTGTTACTGTGGGTTCCAAGACGGTAAAAAGTAAGTGGCTGATGGGCGGTTTTATGTTTAGCAGTGGTATATTTCACCTTAATAATAATGCAGGCAGTTTTTTTTTAATTAAAATTTTGTTTGTTGCTGTGTGGTTGTCATGCTATATATCTCAAGTAGGTTTACAGTTCTGTATAACACTTACAAATGTACCATGGACTGTATTATCCACTTATAGTATTCAAAGCAACTGTTTCAGAATACCCTTGCTGTAAAAACTACATTAAAGTTAGGAGGCTGTCTGGTCCAGTGGTTAAAGAAACAGACTTATAACCAAGAGGTCCCTAGTTCAAATCCCAGCTCAGCCACTGACTCAGTGTGTGATTCTGAGCAAGTCATTTAATAAACCTCCTTTTGCTCCGTCTTTCAGGTGAGACATTGTAAGTGACTCTGCAGCTGATGCACAATTCACACACCCTAGTCTTGTATGTTGTAAAGCGCTTTGTGATGGTGGTCCACTATGAAAGGTTGTATATAAAAATAAAGATTATTAGAGCAAGTGAGCTGCTTATATGTCTGTACTGAATTCCCTAGATTTTGAGGTGCTGATAAATACAATTGGTGAACTGGATGCTTTGAGGCAGCTCGATCGCCCAAAACGGCTCAACAAACCAATATATCAACAAATTGTTGATGCCGCCTCAGAACGGGGAATACACCGCACAGTCCCACAAGTAAGGGACAAATTAAAAAAAAAAACTTAAGCAGTCCTACCTGCAGGAATGAGCAAAGAGGTGCTGTTCAGGTCCCAGTTTCGGTTCTGGAAAGACATGGACTGTTTATTGGGGCAGCGTCCATGGCAGTTGCAGCTGGCCATTTATTTGACACCTCCCAGTGTGATGCATCTGAAGAGCCATCTTGCTGCCTTGATGAAGGGAACATCTTTTTGCATTTTACATGTACATTTCATAAGCCAGGGATGTAGTGGGTACGCAGAATCACTACAAGAGTGACTACATTCCCGGCATATATATAATATATTCTATATATATAATTATATATCTATATTATAATATAATATATTATATATTATATATACAAATAAAGTAATATTCATGAAATTTACCTGCCAGTGTCATCCACTACTGCTTGGAGAATGAAAGATGCCCAGTACTTCCTGTTGAGGTAATCTCTCAGACATTGCTATGTTTTCATATTTAGAAATTGCAGCTTCATTACATCAGCTTACATTACCTCGTGTACCAGTTCTCTGTGCGCGTGGAAACAACATTTACACGAGCTCTCTGCGAAAACAGCACGACAACTTTACGCACAGCTAATTTACATATCAACCTCCACCTTTCCCCCTCATTTGCATAACGTCGGGTGAAAAGCCGTGAATGGAAACCCGAGAAAGCATTTTGCACGAGACATTTTACTCGAGCAAATATCTCGAGCTAATAAAAAAAAACACGCATGGAAATGCCACCATTGATATCTCAATAGAGATTAATGAGGTTCATTAAATCAATAAAAAAATGATAATGAAAGAAAAACAACTCCCTGCCTTTTTCAATATTTTTGCATACAGAAATATATATTTTAGACTATTATATTATACCTTTACATAGTTTACAATGGTTTTTAATATAAAGTACTTTAACCCTTTCCTGTAAGTCGATCTCATATGGGGAAAGATTAAAATAAATAAATAAAAACTCTTCTAGTCTTTATATGGGGACACATGGAAGCTGCAAATACCTACTAGCTTCATATGAGGATGCCATTTTCCCCATACAAAGCAATGGAAAAAAATTGAAACCAGTTTTTTTTTAAAGCTATTTCAAAGAGTTAAGAAGTATTTGTCGGCATGTACAGTATTAAATGAATACAAACACACCTATTCATTACTGTGTGGATTCCAAAAAGGCAAAAGCTGTCCTTCAACCCCTTTAAAAATGGAGTAACCATCATTGGCAATTAACTTCTGCATTACTGTTTTAAAGCTGATTGGATGCAGATTTTCCTCTCATCCTGGGCACTGACATTTTAGATGAATCAAATAGAGCTAATTATCACAACCTCACTATCATCATTATTGCCAGAGGTTAAAACAACACTGGACAGCACTGATAATGGAACTCTGAGAGAAAAGTACCCAAAGCATTTCCATTGGAATTTCCCAGCTTCCTTTACAGGGGTGCCTAAAATATAGCATTTCTGTTTTTTGGGACTTTTAATCTGGTAGGTGACCCACTGATGTCATGTAAAATTGAGTGATTGTAGAATATTACAGTCTTGACATCACTTGTGTGTCTTCTATGTCATTCTTACTTCATGGATTCCCTTGAGTAAAATTTGTTCCTCTTCCGGGACAAGGAGACCTGTCTGACTTTTTATAGTGGTGCAAGGGCAAGAATTTTTCAGGATCTGGGCTGATACCTGAAACAGAAAATATATACAAAGAGAATCTAAATAGCAAGAAGAAATTGAAGAAGAAACTGTGATTCGTTGCCCTACAACGGTTCTCTTAAGTGAAGGCTAATGTGGATGTGTCTTTTTGTGATATAATAATTAAAACTGTATGCCTCTAAACCATATGTTTAAATTGTACTTAGCTATGTGCTGAAAGACTTATTTTGATAATTTCTGAAAGTCCAGACCTGCTGCAATAATTGTGGTTTTCAGTACCTCACAATCAACAACTTACCATGAGGACCTTACAACATGTCTCAGTAGTAATTAATTGCAAACCAAGCCTATTATAAAGACATGTAAGCATTTCTGGTAGGGATGGTAGGATATAGCATAAACGTATGTATCAAAACAGTAAAGCCGATTGTCTAGTTTTGACCCTAATTTTCACACAATAAATAAACAACTCAAATAATGCAGAACCATTAGCTTTAACCACAAACACCTGTATTAAAATAGTGAAAGAAAACAGAAAAAATAATAATAACTGTAACTTCCACATACAGGAAAAAAGTATTGCAATATATTTCAGTGATAACTACTGTCTGACTCAGTTATTTGACTCATCAAGGTCTTAATAGAAACATATCAGTTATACTCTGCTTCTGTTCTGTTCTTTTTTTAGTCCATTTAAATTCCCTCATCCGCAACAAGTCCCCAGAACAGCACAGGTGAACTGCAAATGAGTGGACATCCTCCAGTCCCGAGACCAAGCCAATTACCTCTTTACAATAGCAAGCAGGCGACCAGGATGCAAACTTATACTCCCCTGACTGTATGACTCACCCTGCACACCCCATGCTTTCACCAGATGAGCTACTCAGTGACCCCATGCTTCTTCTGTTCCGAGTCTGATATGAACCCAATCAGTCACTCAGTCACTTGATGACAGGCTGCATGCTGTGCTGCCCTCTGTTATTGCACGATAACGTTATTTGGAATCCCAATGAAAGTGAACGCCAGAAAGATTCTACTTGTCATATAATGAAAAACTACTGTGATATATCCAATATTATTTATTCTGTTTGTATTATATAAACACTCTAAATATACATCTGATGGTAAGTATTTTCAGATAATACATGTCATTCATAATTGTGTTTACCAGGTGTGCTTTTCAGAAATTAATAGTTATAGCTTACAGAATTACAGTATATATCTGACGATTGCAATTTTAACCAATTGTATTCTGTAATAAAAAGAAAAAAGAAAGAAAAAAGCTCCCACTAATAAGTATTTCGGTTCTTGACCGATGCTCACAAATTAATTGAAGTAACGGCATACTTGGATTTATGTTTTAAAAGGTGAGGCAGATAATAAAACTATGTAACACATAAACACGGTTTTAAATAATGTTTTGTACAAAGGTAATTTATATATAGAAATGTGTGGAGCACTTGGAAAAAGAAAATGTTGATTTGTGTTACCAATATTCATAGTGATCAAATAGAGGATAATGACCTGTTCATGGAGTACATTGCTTATATGGACATCTTCAAATGTTACAGATCCATCTCACCATGAAACCAGTGTGTAAAACTCAATCTTGTCTTGTTCCAGTATCAAACTGGGGGTGCCGTCGGTTATATCTACAGTCTGCAATCCAATCAGCATCCAAACATTTCACAAGTCCAAGATAACCTGTAAGGTTCATATTTTTCTTTAGTTGCTCTTTATTAATTAATTCACAACTTCCACTTCTGCACATAAAGCTGAGGGAAGACAAAGCCACTTTGTGGCTTGGAACTTGATTTCAGGAGACTTGGTTTTCAGGAGCACACCAGGGGAGACAGGGCTTGATACAGCAAAGTTGCCTCAAACACTTTCACTGTCTCCTGGAAGCAAGTTTCAAGCCACTGTTCCTGAAAAGGTGGCTTTGTGTTCCCTCAGCTTTAGACTCTCATCAGTGTGAGTTGAAGAGATCCCAACTAACAAGTCACAAATCTACATGGTTCACTTATAGTTTACTGTGAATGATCATCCAATATTCTGTTCATAAAACACTGTAAGGTGATGTTAGTTTTATAATCTTAAAGTTTGGAAATATGTACATTCCTGACATTTACAGCAAGTGCATTGTTGTTTAGTGCAAGTACCATATTGCAATCTGAATGTAAATGTAAAGGAGGTTCCTAGGAAGAACAAAACAAGACCTTGTAAAAAACAAAACAAAAAACAAACAAACAAACAAACAAAAATAAAGTTATAATGCACAACATCACAGAATACATTATACTGTAATTAAATAACTAATTTAAATGGCATGTTCTCAATTACGTAAACAAGGCGCTTGCACTATAGATGTACCATACACATGGGATATGTGCAAATGTATGCAACATACTTGATATTAAATTTGGACCAATCTATTTATGATTGTTTACATATGAGAATGTCCGGATAATTTTGATCTGAACCCCTGATAATAGACACTCTATTAACATGTAAGTATGCTATTATGCAGCTACAGATTATTATTATAAATAATAACACTGAACAGTAATACATATTTTTGCTCAAGCATAGACCCCTATACTAAAGTGCTACCAATATATCTTTCAGCACAGGTTGAAAGAACGATTGCATTAGCACACGGGTTGGACAAAAGTAGAAGCAGCTGCTCTACCACTGTTAACAAGGTGTGAGATCAATTCATCATTGGAAGGGTGAGCCCCTTTCACAAACGTATGTGCTACATAGCACAGCTCTGTTCAAACTCCATCAGGCAGGCTGTTTACAAGATGCCTCAGAAAATCTGAACGCGCACCGAAAAATAAATAAATAAATAAATAAATCATCGTTTGTGACACTGTCAAAAAAAATAAAATAAAACATGCATTCAAAATTGCAGAAACTTCTTTGTGTTGTCATTCAAGCATTTGTGAATATCCCAACAGAGCCTTGTACTGGGACCAACAATGACTGAGCTGCCCCTGGCCAGTGAGACACTGCTAGAACACTCTCGTAATTCATTTATTTTACAGTACCAGTGATACTAGAGACATAATGCACAGATTCACAGCGATCTGTCAAGTACCACTGCAGTGTATATTTTTTTTATTTTTAGTAAAGTTATAAACAGTTAATGACAGTATAATTGCTGTGCACAGTGAAACCTCGATATTAAGGTCGGTGAAGCTGCCTGGCCTTAATAAGCAGATAGCCTTTTAGTTTTAGTTCTTTAAATGCATCCATGTTTTCAGTTGGTTTTAAAAAGGTTCTTTGTAAATATAGTTGGTAGTTTACAGCAAGTGAGTCTCATTAGGGAGGTTATCTAACAGAAGAAAAATACTGAATACAGGGGTGGCCTTAATATTTAAGGTAACATCGCTGTCAATAAGAGTGAATTGGGACTGTTAAACTATCCTTAAAGTGGCCTTTTTACTCAGATGGCCTTAAAGTTTACATTATTTAAAATAAAAAAGTGCTAATGAAAGTTGCAATGCATGCTGTTCTCTCTATTAGCACAATGCAATTCTTACACATCCCTTATTGTATTGGTGTCAAAGTTAATATTGCTTTCCAGATGTTAATACTATAAGAATGATGGATGCATGTGTTTTTCTCTCTCCATTCACTTCCTTCCTTACACCTGACCCTGAATCGTGCAGCACAGGTAAGACTCAGGGTTGAAATTCGAAGTCCTTAATTTAAAACACGCGGATACCGCAAGGTTTAACTGAATAACGTCACAGAAAGGGATAGAACGTGGGTGCTGTATTTTTTTTTTATTGTTTCTCTGATAGACAGATACTTTGGCTGGTGACTGAATCAGCGTGTCTTACAGTTTTATTCCAACACTGCATGGGGTCATTTGTGTCTGGGAGTCAGGCTCCAGGCTTCCCACATTTGCATTACAGCCTGGTTATTATGTCTCCTTGAACAGTTAATGATAGGGATTATGGGACAAACAGTGGCCAAGCCTTCCTAAAATGTTCAGTTGCAGACTGTGAAGATTTCCATAATATAAGGCTTGTGTAGCCACGGCGACTTGATACAACCTGTTCACTGAACGTAATCAAATGCTCTATGATGTAAATGTGTTTCCTGGTAAAAAAAAAAAAAACACTTTTAAAAATGTCATAGCACATACAGTATTTAATTTAAAGGGGTAGAATCCCATTTAGTTTAACAGAGTTGTTACCTGTTTATCAGCTTTATATGAGTTAAAATATCTTCTATAAAAAACACAGTTTGTGAATACAAGGCCCACTTTTAATATCTGTTATAATTCCTGAGCTATAACCTGTGCTTTAAGATAGATTTATTTAACATCTTACTATTGCACGTACCATGCCTATTTTGGGATCTCAGTAATATAGTGTCAAGTATGTTTCAAGGAGGGCAGAAGCTTGCGTTCCTACAGTCACCTTGGGAATGAGGACTAATTGGATAGTCAACAAGGTTTGTCTGCTTATAAGACACCAATTAATTCTATTTTAGTAAATGGAACACAACTGCAGCTTTAACATTACCTCAGTCTAAATAAATTTATAATACATTACCTAAAGCACAATCATTCATATTTACTGCACTATTGAAGAAAGTCAGTCTGTTCTATTAAATATAGACCTACAATACTGAAAAAAATTAAAACATGAGTGTGTGTGTGTGTGTGTGTGTGTGTGTGTGTGTGTGTGTGTGTGTGTGTGTGTGTGTGTATGTATGTGAGTATTTTAGATTGATTTTTGGTTGATTTTTTGTGCTTTAGAATATGAATCGTACTGACAATCTTTTCAGAAAAAAGGATTCCTGTTTCATGAACAAAACTCCAGCCCATTCTTCTAGCTTTCATCTGATGATGAGATTTGTTGCTGGTCGGAATCTGACTCAAACATGGGGCTTTTCTGCATTCCTTGCTTGGGCTGCCTGCGTTTTGGAGAGGAGACAGCGAGGGCGCTATTCACTTCCAGCAGCTCCAGGGGATAGGCAGTGCCCATGTTTTGCTTCCCGTGGGCTGAGCGCGGGCTCCTTGCTTTAAAGGCTGCTCGACAGCACGGCTCTCCTGAGGCTTCCTCTAGATTGAGGGCCCTGCTCTGGCAGAAAGAATCAAAAAGGGTGTGTTTCATTCTTTTGTTTTCTGTGGAAGCTGACTGCCAAACAATCTTCAGTTCACCTTCCATTTCCCTGAAAAACAGAAAACAAATCACTTATCCCTGTCTCAATTTTCTGTTACAAAATCTGACACCTAAGGACAACTAAGACTGTGATTGAGTAATGTTGACAGTGTTACAGCATAAAGCTGTAGTTTTGAAAGAATCACTTGTAAAAAGTAAACATGTATTTCCTTTTCAAAAAAATGATGGCGCTATACCAGGTTTAGGAGAGCTCTCAGTTTGCAAGCAATGTGAAGGGGAGGAGAGAAATGCAACGGACTACATGAGAGCATGTCATTCATACGAAAAGACTTATTTAAACAAGCATGTGAGTTAAGCATATGAAAAGAAGACATTGGATTGAGATCGGGAAAGGAATGTCATTCCTCCTGTTTGGTAAGTGGGCTTTAAATTGGGCATTTTAACTAAGCAGATAAAAACTAAATGCATACAGTAGCAAATGGATGTGCATGAAATTGCTGCAGATTTACAAGCTGCAGTAAATAAAGTACAATTTTTGTAAACAATCCTTGAAAATATAAAGAGTGAAACTAAAAATAAATAAATTAATTAGTGTTCCAATTAAATGTCACAGAATTCAATCACAGTGCCTGTAAAGTGATTATTTATAAATACAATTATGTAAATAGTTTAATAATTGTATTTATTTATTTATTTTTAATTAAAGGTGCATAATTGAATTGGTTACACAGTTTATGAGTATTTTTCACAGCATCCCCAGACAAAATTGAAGGACTTGCACTTAATGGCAGAATATCAGCACAGACCTCTTCTTATTTCAGAGGGCAAACACTTGCGCTGTCATTGAGAACATCACCCCTCCCAGACTTATGCCATCATAATAATTAATGAACTACAAATGCAGATATTTATTAATCAAATCGGACATAAGTCACTGTCAGTTAGCTAATGCGTAATCTTTCAAAGCAAAGTGCTAGTATTTAAATTATTTGAACACTCCAATCAAACTGCATTTGAGATAGAGCTACACAGGGTATGAATACCTAAGCAGTGCTTTTTATCTTGTTAAGTTGGTCCAACTATGATATTCAGTCCAACAGGTGTTGAAGAATTTACTATGTTGTTTAGTAAGGCAAACCTTAGATAGCAGTCAATTAAATATCTGGGGTTCATTCAATGGGTCTAAAATACCATCACTATACTAGGTGTTAAAATAAATAAATAAATGATAGAAGCTTTATTCTCATTATCATGGTACTCAAAGATCTAGATTTTAAGCATCTAAACAGTAGTATTTTGATCTACCCCTGATTAGTTCAAATGACTAGACCCTGTGATATCTACAGATATGCTAAAGTTTCCAATAAGTCAAACAAGACACAATTGGGCAGAAACTAACAAACTCAGAAATGCATACACTTTAATTCAGCAAGTTCTCTAGACCAAGAAAATAGACACACTTGAAAAGGAGACAGTAATTAAGGGGCATTGATATATGTAATAAGTCCCAATACTTATTGAGGGAAGTGCATATCTGAAATGTCTTTGTGAACCATCCTGGTTAATTTTTTTCCTGATATAACAAATAAAGTTGAAATTGACATACTGTATTCTTGTCACAGCTTTAATCATTTCAGCAGACTAGGTGAAGGTCTACAGTGCGCTAGTGCTGTCACAATTCTGAACAAATGGCAATCTGCACATCCTGTCTGTGGCTATTATTCATATTCTTGCACATTTAATGGTGATTCATGTGCCCCCTCCTTTGCTGAATCATTGTAAGGACACGTTGCAGAATGTAATAACATTTCCTTTCCCTGTTAGTGTAACTCCTGTGAGCCATGTCAACACTGGCTGTCATTTATCATGACTCTTATGCAGACCCTAGGTAAAGCATATGTCACCAGTGTACAAATACACCGAACCATTATTTATTTATTTTTTATTTAAGTTTTTTAAATCAATTAGCTCAGATTCCCCAAGGATCATGGTCGGACAAAAAAAAAATCAGTGTCCTATTTTAAGACAAGATTTTTTTCAAGTTAAATCAGAATGTTCAATGGATTTTGTCTTGTATGCAGCATATATGTTTACATCAATGAATTAAAAACAATTTCATAGCTAGATAAGGCAGTTCATTTAAACAAAAAAGTGTCACATTTCTTCTCTTTTCTTTTTTTCTAATTGAGTTCAGGCGATGCTCTTCAGTTTTTAGTTGCCTGCCACAGACATAAGTAACATTGGTTACATCAACCAAAGTGTCTATAAAATTAAGAGCATGTGTCTTCAAGTGCTCACCTTTCTTTGCATCGTTCTGTATAGCTGGCAATACATAGCTGTTCACTAGATGGTGGTGGCACTTAGAAATATAAAGATACCTTGGTTAATCTAGCCTATGTTCCATATATCTACTGCAGGAAAGAAATACTAAACTCAGGTAAAAGCAGACAATATTAAGTCAATGGTATTTAATTTTAAATTGAGATGATTTGCTCTCTTCATCAGCTCTACATTTACAGAATTGCCCTCAGCTAAATGCTTTGGATTAACAATGGATTCTTTATTATCATTATTGAACTGTCCCACAGCATTATGTACCAGCAAATACAATCAGCAGCACGCATCTAGCTGCATAATATATAGGAGGCCGTGTGGTCTGCTGGGTAAAGAAACAGGCTTGTAACCAGCAGGTCCCCGGTTAAAATCCCAGCTGAGCCACTCACTCATTGTGTGACCCTGAGCAAGTCACTTAACCTCCTTGTGCTCCGTCTTTCGGGTGAGACTGTTGTAAGTGACTCTGCAGCTACATAGTTCACACACCCTAGTCTCGTATCTTGTAAAGCGCTTTGTTTCAGCCACACGCGTAAACGTGGCAGAAAAAAAATAAAAGGAACGAATTGGTGATGTGTTTCCTTTTCATACTGAAATGTTTTCCCCTCTTTTCTGTCCTAGAAAAACAAATAAAGAGAGACGGACCATGAAATGGGAGGGAGCGTCTCTGAGTCAAGGCTGGGGTCTGGTGGAAGAATGCTGCAATGGTAACAAACTCCAGTCGAAGGGAGTGGGAACGCAGTGTGACCGAGGGAGCGAGGTTACTGGGCCGACCAGGGCAGAGGTTATTCCAGCCCCTCTCAATGTACCGGATCTGTGGTACTCAAGCGGGGACTTAGTGTGGGGCCAACATAATGACCCGTCACTGGTGCACGCTTGGGGGCAAGGATGTTGATGGCGCTGGGGTGAAGGTATATCCACATTTCAGTATTAAGGGGCAATTACTGTATAGGGTAAACCTAGCCGCGGACACAGGATAGCCTGTAACACAATTGTTGGTTCCCCCGTATTGTCGAACTGAGGTCATGAGGCTGGCACATGATATCCCTTTTGTGGGGCACCTTGGGGTGGGAGGAGCACAAAGGCTCATCCAAAAATGTAGTGAATTATGTGCTCCTACTAAGAGATCGCCTGGATTTGGTCAGTTGTTTGGCCCAGGAGAACCTCAGATTGGCTCAGCACCGACAGCAGCAGCATTACAATAAAAATGTACGGATTCGAACCTTTCGACCAGGGGACAAGGTAATGCTGCTACTTCCATCATTAGAGTCAAAACTGTGTGCTAAATGGCAGGGACAGTACGAGGTGATTCGGGCTATAGGAAAAGTAAATTATGAAATTAGACAGCCCGATCGCCGGAATGAACGTGGAATTTATCATGTTAATTTGTTAAAGCCCTGGCAGGCAAGGGAGGTCTTATTTATAGCCCCAGGCAATATGGAGGATGATTTAAGCCCCTGTCCAGAGACTCCTAGCACAAGAGTGATTTCAATGGAGGAACAGTTGGTTCTGGATCAGCAAAAAGAGCTGCATAAGCTTATTGAGGAGTTCAGCGATGTTTTTTCTGATGTGGCCGGCAAGACAAACTTAATTGAATATGACATTATCTCTCCACCAGGTGTCACAGTGCGAGAGTGGAGTTCGCAAAGAGGTATGGGATATGCTCAAGCTTGGGGTGATTGAACCATCCAGGAGCGAGTGGTGCAGTCCAGTTGTCATAGTGGCCAAGAAAGACAGCACCAACCGCTTCTGCGTGGATTTCAGAAAGGTAAACACTATTGCTAAGTTCGATGCATATCCCATGCCTCGGGTCGATTAACTTTTAGACAGACTGAGAAAAGTGAGGTTTATTTCCACTCTGGACCTGACGAAGGGATACTGGCAAATCCCTTTAACCCACAGCTCCAGAGAGAAAACAGAAGGGCTGTTCCACTTTAAAACCATGCCATTTGGGCTACATGGTGTGCCCGCTGCCTTTTAGAGACTGATGGACCAGGTTTTACGCCCACATCATGAATATGCAGCAGCGTATATTGATGATGTGGTGATTTACAGCTCCGCCTGGCGAGAGCATTTGGCTAGGGTTGCAGCCGTTCTTCAGTCTCGAAGGGCAGCCTGGCTGACAGCTAACTTGAGGAAATGTGCATTTGCCAAAATAGAGACTCAATATTTGTGATTTTTAATGGGGAATGGAAGAGTGAGACCTGTGGTCACCAAAATCCAGGCTTTGGTAGATGCAGTGATCCCCAAAACCAAGACTCAGGTAAGGCCACTACTGGGCTTAGCCGGTTATTACCGCCGTTTCATCCCCGAGTACGCCACAGTGGTTAACCTGTTAGTCGACCTCACCAAAAAGAGTGCCCCAAATTTAATTCAATGGTCAGTTGAGTGTCAGGGGGACGTTTGATATTATTAAGCGTCGACTTTGCCAGGCCCCCACTCTTATTACTCCAGATTTCACCAAGAGATTCATCCTCCACACTGACGCATCGGATGTAGGTTTGGGTGCAGTCTTGTCCCAAAAAGTAGCTGGAGTAGAACACCCGATATTGTACCTGAGCAAAAAGATGTTACCTCGGGAACGTAACTACTCCGTAGTTTAAAAAGAGTGTTTGGCCATTAATTGGGCTACTCACTCTTTACGATACCACCTGCTGGGACACTCATTTGATCTGGTCACAGACCACACCCCACTCACGTGGTTAAGCACAATGAAGGACAGCAATGCCAGGATAACTCGATGGTATCTGGCATTGCAGCCCCACATGTACAATATGATACAGCGAACAGGGAAAGAACACCAAAATGCGGATTATTGTGTACTGCCGGGGATTTATTAGTTGAAGGTCACCAGACCTGGAAACGGCACAATAAACACTTATTCACTAAATGACCGTTGTCTGTTCATCACTCCTGCACCGCAACACCGCAAACCTGTTTTTCTGACTTTATGTGAACAAAAAGACACACATTTGCCCGTTCTCCCACTGGAAATAGTGATATTTTGAAATATCACTGTCCTGGTCACAAAAGCAAAGTTTGTGGGGAATAATAGCCATTTTCTATACTTTTGAGGCATAAGCAATTAGGAAATAACACTTACTATTCAGGAACAAAAATTGTGTTACATAGTGTTATTATTACTGACAATCTGCACACTCTTTATGCTTTATTGATTGACATGACTGTCCTTTCTGACATCTTTTGTAAAAGCAGTCAAATAACTGACATGGGGTTGAGGGGATTGGGTTGTCATTTCACTGAAAATTCACAAAATAAATGCCTTTATTTTCCACTATGGACAAATAGCAGGTACATTTGCTACTTAATATAACAAGTAGAAAATAGTCAAGTTGCCCACTGTGGAAAACAAGCCCCAGTGTAATCAATTTAACTCTACTGGCATGGGCTGATCTAATTGCTTTTAGAATCCCCTGGTCGATCTGATTGGCCAAACAAAGCACACGGTCTACCTTTGTTATTCCCCTATTAAAAATGATGGATTGGTTTGAAAACCATATTACCTGGACCCACTGCAATGATGCTTTTTGAAGTTTGATAAATCTCACAAATTGAGCAAGAAAAGAAAGCATCTAGCCAAAGTTATTGTGTTATCTTGTTAGAATATCCAATTTTGTTCCCTCAATTATTTCATCACAAAAGTCCATTGGAAAGTGTATTTTGCATACTCCAACAATCTGGAATAACCTCTCTTCTGAAATAAGTCAAACTCTCCTTTTGTAAGAATTCGGAACCACATAACATGTAGCTTATATTTATTGTATTACTGAATGAATGTCAAATGAAACCTGCTGTTATTACTCTGGGGCACCCCTGTAAATTAGATACTCCATCTCAAGGTTGTATCCTGGACTGAAAAATAAACACATAAATAAATATGCTATGTCATGATATAATAACACATTGTATTTTGAGTGGGTGTGTATTTGTGTGTGTGTGTGTGTGTGTGTGTGTGTGTGTGTGTGTGTGTGTGTGTGTGTGTGTGTGTGTGTGTGTGTGTGTTTATGTGAATGTAGTGTGCATGGAAAATGAGAACAATGATCTACAGTGAGAGAGAAGAGATTGGAGACCTATGGGTCCCTGGAGGACAGGCCTGCTCGGTAGGTGTCTGCTTGAGCTCTGAGCCCCATCCTGCCGGATCCACTGTCAAGAGCGACAACATGGATGAGGAGACCTTTACTGTATGTGAAGATTTTGAGATGTATTATATATATGAGACCACACAGATATTATTTGACTGAGCTGTATTCAAACACAGGTCTCCAGAGGTGAAAGGAATGAAAAGTCAACCATAGTGCCCTATAATCTATTTGAATCACTGACATCCAAATCTCTTTAGTCAGTGGAAACTGGAATTGACATAAAGCCAACAACAACAACTAATGAACTCTTAGTCTGTCACACGTCCTCTATGTAAATTCTCACGATAGTATAGTGAGTCATTAATTAAGAGTCTGAAATTGAACGGCCTCTGCTTCATTGCTTCTGCTTACTAAAGCTCTCCATTAGCAATTGTGTCAAAGAGTTCAAGCTGCATGGCAACCTGCTGCCAGTTCAGAAATTCTACAGTCCAGAGTAATCTTCCAGACAGCAATTAAATCAATGCACCAACAGTTTGACAGTGAAAATGTACTTAGTTTTTCATTTTTGTGTTTCGGAGAAAATGCTTAAGAGAAAGCCTGCAACCAATAAACACTGAAAAAATCCTGAAACAAGAAAAAAAGAGCCTTTCTGATCTCTTTGGTACTCAAGTTTTCATGAGTCATGGGCCATGTGGTGTATGCAAGCTGTTTGGGCTTTTAGTGGTTATACCCCTTAACTCTGGAATAGCCTAAAAGCCTAGGGATTCTGAGACTGTGACCGTTTTTAAAACTAACTTAGCTTATCAATGAAATTAAATCAGAATTTTGGCTAGGCCAATGGGGAAATAATAAACAGAAAAAGTAATTAAAAAAACAGAAGCCTATTTTAATTAAAAAACTGTTAGATGTGTTTTGTGCAAGAATTCCTAGGCTTTAAAAAAAAAAACAAAAAAAAAAAACAACACAACTCAGTGGGTGGGAGACCACCCACTTCATTGCAGCAAAACAGATACATTTATTATAGTCTAAATAAAACCAAACAGTTGGAAAAAAAAAAAAAAAACGTGAACTAGACAGCAAGACTCTGCCTGCCCGCCAAAAAAGAAAAACAAAAAAGCAAGGGATCTGTTGGTTTGTGCATTTTGCCTCAGAAAAGCGTGAAAGTCACATTAATTTAGATCTTGATTCAAATCTCTATTGAGAGGAGAGGTGGTATTGATGTTTCTTATTTTAGCTTCTAGACACACTCAGTCAAAGATGCTGTTAATAACCAAACTGGAACATTATTATTGTTGTTTCTTCTCCCTATATTCTGGGTTTCTCAAAATCGTTACACACACTATAATCATTCAATTTTGCAGGAACTCTAAAATCTCACCCCAATTTAGTCTCCTCCTTCAGCTAGCAGGCCACTGTGTTTTACATTTGAACATTGTTCCACTTAAATGGCTAGTGAATGGTGCTGAAACCCTGAAAGCAACAATTCTTCCCAGTTGCTCTCCAAGGTTCTGAACCAGCCAAGGATTCTTACTTGATCTCCCGGGACTTGAACTTAATGGACAATCTTCTGGAGCACAGAAACCAAACTCCAGCATTTTTATTTTGTAATACCTGCGTTTGATTTTTGCAAATATGTGCTACTTGTGCCTACTTACTGACTAAATGCAGGCGTGAGTGATTTAAATCTCATTTGCTATTGCAGTCAATACCTTCCTTTCTGATGTGCAAAACACTACAGTTACCCTCAGTTGAAACATGCATATCACCCCAGAGAGCCAGAATGCTATATTGCACTCCCAAAGGCAGCCTGCTTCAAATATACACAAACATGTGATAAGAGACAAGCTTGAACTAGCTGGAAGTTATCTCATTGCTTTGCTGATGTAGTTATTTGAATTAAGGAGAACATTTGTTGATTACGTTAATAGCAGGAATACAGTATGTGTGCTGAGGGAGATCAGAAAAATAAATTGCATTTACATGAATGTACAGATTTGTGTATCAGATGATCACAGACTGAATTTTGTTCCCATTTACTACAGCGCTCTCTTAAAAACTAGTTCATAGGAACTCTTGAATAATCCTTTTCATGGAAAGTCACGATATAGCTTAATAAATTCACAATGAAAAATAACTGACAGAGATCAACAAAAACATATTTTTTTTGTATCTATCTTCACAGCATGAGCAAACCAGAGGAAGAGGCAACAGTATTGGAAAAAAACAACAGCAAACCCCAAACACCACATACAAGCTACTGCATACAGTAACCTAGCCAGGAAGGGGTCTATTATTTTGTTAAATAAAGAAAACTCAATAAATCAATGTTGACTTGGATTAGCACCACAGTCCAAGTCTGGATTAAAAGAGACAAGTGAATAATGGTGAGACGAGCTTGACATGTACTAAGGTGTAATCGGAGTCCAATGGGACCTGGCTATACACTTTCTAAATTGACGTTTAGAAATATCATTTTCTTATTCAGGATGTCCCTGAATTGTCCTAATTAGACTTTGGGGATAATTAGGTTTAGGAACATTACTGCTTCATTTTGTAATGGCTTTCTCAGTTTATCTGTACATTAATATGAAAGTGTTTTGATGACATTTGGTTTGTTTCTATCTGCAGCAAACCTATTTGAATTGGGAATTGGGTGAAACCTATTAGGATTGCAGGCTGGATGGAACTGGCTAATGTCGCCGAAAGTGCCACTTGCCCAGTCGCTGGCTATAATTGCTAATAATCATATCATAACACTTCATCATCACATGGGAAAGGTGGCCCAAAGTGCCACTGGTCCTGCCACTGGCATGATTGTCATTAACCCTTTCAGTAGTACGAACACACCGATATATTCACTGCTCTCTGGTCCCCAGGGAACCGCAACGTTCTGCAACTTTAAACTTGAATTACTGAGCCTACAAAACCCCTGATCACATAATATTGTAACACTAGGTTTCTGTAACACCTTTTATTGGTCTTTTGCGCCCTCTGCTAGATATTGATTGAATTACATATAATAAACCCAGTCACAAAAATGTCAACAGTGTTTGTAAACCGACAAAAATCGCTCAGTGAGAAAGAAGTATTAGTAATAATACTGAATTCAGACTCCCATTTCAATTCAAATACATACAATTCTTCCACTGAAGACATAAGAGAAGAATATTTACCATCAGCATCAAGGGACAGCAAAGCTCTGTGCGTTGCTCCATGCTCCTAGGAGAAACATACGCTGAAGCACTAGACACTCTCACTCCCTCCGTTTACCCGGATATGATTTATTCATCTCTCTCTCTCTCTCTCTATCTCTCTCTCTCTCTCTCTCTCTCTCTCTCTCTCTAGTTCAGCCTTTTTTTTGTTAGGATGTGTTGTTGTGGTTGTTCCACCCTATTGTTTTTTGTTTATTGCCTACATGTTATTTTTTAGTCAAAACATTTCCTTATGACTAGATAAAAATATATAATTGTTTTAGCGTAAAAATTATTTGTCTGTATTTCGTCAGTATTCATTACATACATACAAACTGGTTTGTATGCTGTACTCGTAATAATCAAGTGCTTGCAGAAGACACAAAAAATAAATAAATAAATAAATTCACTGCCGTAGGACCGGCAGTGCATTTTAGAACTCACCACTCAAAGGGTTAATCAGTAAGCATTACATTATAATCAGCCAGTACATGGGGCAGTGGAATGTGGCCCAGAGTGCCACTTGTCCTGCTTGCTGGCAACAGCGTCATCAAGCAATAATTGTTCACCTGAGTCAGCCAGCACACAAGCAGCTCCAGAGCTCAATGGACAAGGCCACGAGCCAAAAAGTATGTTACATTCTCTCGGTCCTTCTGTCAAAATACAATAAAGATTTGGTTAAATCAGTCTTTGGTGGATGTCTGCTTTCTGAATAACTAGGTTAAAATTACAGGTCATGCTGGTTTCAGTACTGAAACAGATGTTTATTTCTACAGTTAAGAGAATAAGGTTGCAAATTTAATTGCAGACAGTGGACAGGAATGGTACTGTCTCCTAAACTTGTTAGTTTAAAGAAAAATAGTTTTAGATTTATAGCAAGGTAGTGAAAGTCAACACATTTCACATTGCAGTTTGCAGTTTGCATTAGAATTTAAAGCAATGATACACAGTATGCATACCGGACTGTCCTATACTTGAAAAGAAACCAAATGAAGACATAACTTCTGCTATGTTCAATGTAGTTCAAACACACAAAAGATAAAATAGGATAAGTTCATGTTATTAGCATTTTGAACACAAAAGCGGCACTCTTTAGTTGTAATAAATAAGCTTGTAACACATTACATCTAGTGTTGTTTTAATATTGATGTCTAATCTATCAATCAGTGTATGTGCACGATTAATTAATTATGTATCTTATGTACTGAGGTCCCAAGTGGTATACATCTGCAGAAATACTCAAAAAACACCTCCTCTGAGAGTTCCACACCAATATCTGGAGACCAAATAATGTTTCCAGATGTTTCATAAAACATATATGGATTAGTCTTTGGCTTAATGCCATACAATCCTTTGAAGGACACTATATCCTTCTCTGTGACAATTTTTCCCACTATACATCTCAATTCCAGTCCATTTTAGTATAATATTCATAATAAGCTCATGTAGAACTAATTGGAATAAAATGATACTGTATCTTTATAGTTGAATTATGAAGAAAATGAAAAGCACCTGTTTGACACCCACACTCAAGGTTTAAATTTCTTTTAGCTTGGATGAATGTCTTCCATGGAAATTAAAAATTAATATGAAAATAATAAATACCCTGTCCTTGAAGCAACATTTAGAGACCAGAATTGCAATGAAATAGGAATTGAAAAATATATTAATTGCAGAGCGTAAAGGTAACAAAAGATCTTCTAAATAAAAGCTTGTCATTTTGAGCGGCACAGTTTCCTGGAGACGTTAACTGAGGAATACGAGAAGGTCTCTTGTACATCAACCTCTACCCCAGTGGTGGTACAGGCTCAGGTTCATAATAACAATGTCTTCTTTAAACTGCAGTGATTATATCAACCCTTTTAAAATATTTCAACCAAGCTTCAGCAGGAAACTACAGAATAACTTTCTTTTTGAAGAGCAAGCAGCAAGCAGCTTCAAAAGCAGTTTGAATATCTTTTTGAATGTTTTATTTTATGGTATTCAGTACTTATGATTCTCCAGACAAGCTCAAAGCAAGTTGAAAGCCAAAAAAAAAGGCATCTTAAGAGAAAAATGATAATACCGGAACTCATTATTTGAACAAAAGAACCCAAGGCCACTTTGATTCCAAACACCATGAAAGAGTAATGGAAATATTCAAAAACAATTCAATTGACATTTGAAGTTACCTACTCTTAACAATGCAGCCTAAAGCAGTTTCTTGAATATCAAACTGTATGATATTCATTGAAAAGCTTTGTGAATTGATCCCATGATTGAGAGTGTACATTTGCTTCCAGAATATCTATGACAATTAAATGAAGGATGCTTTTGATAGGCAACAGCTTGTCTTGAATAGCTGAAATGTATTGAACAGCTATTATTTTGCCCAGATTTAAGGGGGTTCACGTTAGTCAGTTTTTTCCATTTCCCCTTGCTACAAACACTACTGGTACTGATACAAATGCTTACAACCTTTGGGGTAGATAAGATAGTACATTACTTTCCTGTAAGTGGTTTGATCTACTTTGAAATAAGCATCACTATAGGATAAATCGATGGTATGCATTAGGATTTCTTTTTTTTTTTTTTTTCCAGATTCTGCTAAGATTTCTACAGGGTATGCCTGATTAACCTGTTGCTGAAGTACTCCCAAATCCCAAACAACAATTTATATCACACTGATCGCTTAAGCCTTAAGGTAATTAATTTAAAGTCACAGAGTTTGTATACTGTGTTGTGCACTCCAAAACACATTCAAATCAATAAATATACAAGGTTGCTATCCTGGTTTTAGCAGGTTGTCTTATTTCAATATTTATAGAACGGTAAGACATGAGTTAACATAGTGGTCAATAATTTAATGTATAAAACAAAATAATTTTTAAAAAGTTTTTAATATAAGAGATTAGAGCCATTTGAATACAGGATTTCCAGACTTGGTTTGAGCTTTGAAAGCCACCATTGCTGTCTTGCCCCTGACAAAGACTGCACACTTATTTCAATGGTACTTCAGTCTATGCAAGCTACTGTACTGTATCACAGTACCAAGATGGCACTTGATTGATTCATATATAAACAGTACTTTTTAAATAATGCTTGTTGTTTTGGAATGCACCCTCATTGAGATGAATTGATCTAACTAATATGATAAACAATTGAACAATTTGTATATCCTGATGGATACTTTACAGCTTAACTCCTGTTGTATGTCTCTACTAACCATTTATTTATTTATGTATTTTTTGTACTGGCAAAATGAAGAAATAAAATGGTCATTCCTAACCTGAAAAGGTGACTAATCTACTGTGGTTTAGTAGTTTTCAGTATGCTTACAACATTTTCTCAGTCTGATATAAATCTGGTATAATTTGTCAGTTTTGATTTTGCCATTCATTCATAAATCTCTGGAAAACAGGCCATCTTCAACTCAGAATTTGATTGCTGGGTGGCTTTTGGAGAAAATATTAAAACTATAAAATGATTGTTTCTAACTTTAACAATATATTTTAATAATAAAAATAAAACTGCCATCTCTTACATGGTTATAATATAGAAACTTCACTGATATTAATAACATGCACATGTATACAACATTGAAAATAATACCAACCATGGCAGTCACCATTGTAGAAAACACCTGCAATGGTAGGAAAAATACTAGGAGGGCTGTGATTTACAACTTGACTATTTTATCAAATTCTGAACCGAGTAGACCGTCTCAACAGAGAGATAAAACAATCCTCACCTACAATTAATGACAAAGCACAGCAATGGTAATTTTCGACATAAACTACAATTGTTTGTGATTCAATAAACGATGAATGTCTGATGCCTTCCAGATGTCACCTCTATTTACATACAGCTAACAGAGTAATACATTAATTTGACTTTTGTTTTTACATGACGGCACAATTCTGAAAACAAATTTGGCTAGGTATGTTGCTGAAAGCGAACCACACGTACACAAGTGTCCATACCGCCGCTCTGTAGCAAAGCTCTAATTACTGCTCCAAGGCATATTTATTTATTTATTTTTAAATAGCCCGCTACACTAAAATGTCCTTTTCATCTCTCAGTCAGACATGTGGGTGAAAAGCAATTAGTGACCTTAGGGAACTAGCATGTTGTTGTCGTATGCAGGAATGAGTTTAAAGGCTAATTTGTTAATGACAGCAAAACAATACAGGTGCTCCAAGTGATACAGCTTGTTCTGTGAGGTGACAAACATGAGGAAAAGGTTGCAAAACCTTAACGCTTTAATAAGAGACTTAATTACAGTCTATTTTTGAGTCTTGAGTTCAGAATATATGCTGTACACACACAAAAGCACACACACAGTACATACACCTGCACTATATAAATGATCTTCATTCAACCATAGCATGGCAACTAGCATCTCCAGTGACGGCAACAAAGAGATTTATTTCAATCCTCAGTCGGACTCGAAGGAAAGGATATCAAGTCACAAATGCAGAAATGTCATCCCATGAGCAATTCTTCCAGCATCTTATTTCTTTTGAACGTTAACACCCAGGATAATTGCTATGACTTGGAGACACCCAGGCTCTCACCACCAACTGGAGGCATGTTCTGCAGTTTAAAAAAGTTTAAGTTTAAAAGTTGTCAAAGAGCAGGTCCTTAATTATGTCATAACTATCACCTGCAGTGTCAGTAATCTCAAGGGGCATTCATATAGTAACCCTCATAAAAGGTTTACCGTGGTATATTTGCACAGTACCTCAGCAGTTTCCCACTCTTTTACTATGAATGTACTTTTCTTTAATATGCTTTTTACAGAGCACATTTTTTTCCCATGTTTAAATTGCCAGCTCTAGTCATCATAAACACTAGCCAACTGAAAAGAGTTTCACATGCTTCAAATGGGCAATTCGTATCTTCAGTGTAACCACCGAAGTTTGAGCATAACAAGGCTCAGTTTTAATTGTTGAGTAGAACAGACAAAAAAACAAACAAACAAAAAACACAATCACTAACATTGGGTAACATAAAAATAACTGATCTGGAAAAAAAGACATGACTTTGTGCTCAATGATACATGTTTGTGTTACTCACTTAGAACCATCATATATTGTATTGTCTTGCTTTCCTGTTTTTTTCTGCTGACAACTACTCATCAGTTTTCCAGATGCAAAACCTAGTTTTGACTGACATTCAATAAGCAAATAGGAAATTATCATGAATAGTTCATGCAAAACTTAAGATCAGGTGAAAGGCTGACAATAACTATCTGTGGCATTCTTGAGCGCTCCCTAAACTAAACAGTGCTAATACCCTAGGATTCATGCCAACTGGAATAGAGATAGTTGTACAGTGCATGCATCACAGCAAGTAAAAGCCTATTACTTTCTTTACTACCTGGAAAACGATCAAACACAGGATGACCCATGGGCTAACTGTCTTGTAGGAAGCTTTGAAAGAAAAGGACACATTAATTATAGCAGTAGGATAGCTTAAGAATGTCAATGACAGGAAATGGAAAATAAGAAAGGCCACTGTTTTAATGGTGCAAAAACCAAGCCTTGGAAAACCATTTATTTTCTCTCGCTAGCCCACCAGTTTTTGTTTGCTGTCGATTAAATTGGGCACAACAGACTTCGACTTTGACTCTGTTGAAGCCCATGTATTCTGCCACATCTGATCTTAATACATCCATATATTCTAACACTCTTATGCTGAAGAATAACCTCACTAAAGGTGTGTGTGTGTGTGCCATGGCAAAAACAATCACTTTTACTGAATTGCAGTGATATACTGAACTGGTATATTATTTTTCAAAGCAGTCTTTGGAACAGGCTCTTCCCAAAAATGGCCCTTAGTTTATGGTGGTCTGCATTTTGTATAGGAACTGACAAAGGGCATTTTCCCTTTCAATGCATGCTGCAGGCTCAACCAGCTGTAATGAAGCACAACCTTCTATAGCGGTGCACAAGTGGCTCATAATTACTTATTACATTGTCAACACCTGCGCTATCTCAGCACACAGCTCGCTCCACTCAACTACTGACCCAGGAGGAGGTGGACATACACCCCTTCCTGTGGAGCGCGACATAAAACAAAAACATTGGAAAACATGAGACAAAAAAATAGACTACAAGTTTGGATAGGCGTTTCTCTAGATATATGTTTAAGATAATGTCTAGTGTGCTTTCATTAAATAAATGAAACACGATATGAAATCATAACAAGTATCTCATTTGGGCTATACAATGCCCCTTAATCTCAGAGGATAAATTAGTCCGGTTACATTAACAAGACAAATCTGAAAGTCTGAAAAAGAGTCGAAAATGTTTGCCATTGAATTTATTTATTTATTTATTTTTAGTATGACTAAAATCAGCACTATTTAGTGTTTAATATGTTTGATGAATCAATGAATAATCGTCACTGTAAGTAGGTGTAATTTATTTTTTCATTTAATAGTGTTAGGACTGTAGAGATGGGGCCCCTCATTTACAAAGTAAACCCTGTTTAACGTGTTCAAGGTATTAACACGCAGCAACCTGAAAGCTCACTCAGATTTTAATAATGGCACATACAGTACTAAAGGAAGGTAATTAATGGAATGTGTCAGTGTCTTCCACCAGGACAGCTGAGAGCCAAAGACACAATTTCAGCTTGAACATCCACATGGTTATATTTAGAAGAAGCCTTTTGCAAAGCATCATCTGTGTCTGCCCTATTGTGTTCCTCTCTTCCCCTGTCTCAGTGCAACTCTAACCCAAGAGTTACACACTGTGTTCAAACCTGGACTCAATTTTGTAGGCCCTTTAGCCTGCCATCATTTTCAATGTCTGCGCCAACCAAAGCCGATCACTTATTTTCACCCTTTCTGATGGCCTTTAACATCTGGTATCGAAATGAGGTCCGCTGTCTCAAAGACCTGTATATTGAAGGTACCTTTGCTGTAGATGCAGATGATACTATTTTATACTCATGTAATCCCTTTCCTTCCTTGGCAATCAATAATTTGCAAGCTGATTTTGATTCCTTTCAACAAGCCTTAATTAATCCAAAGCTTCTTTTAAATTCTGGTGAAACAAAAGATATGGTATTTTCTAAAGAATTAGCTTTAGTAACTTTAGATAACAAAGTTATTGAGATAGTTTATAACTATAAGTATCTGGGTATCTGGTTGGATAGTAATCTCAATTTAAAGGTCCATATTGATAATCTTGCCAAAAAAAATGAAATTCATGATAGACTTCTTTTATAGACTCTGATCTTGTTTTTCTGTGGTTAAAAAAAAAAAAAAAGTGCTAATTGATAGCATATTAAACCACAAATTGATTACACTATGTAACACAAATTTTGTTCCTGGGTAGTGTAGTCCTAAACTACTCACTTCTAAATCTTTTGTAGTCATTTTTGTATTACTTTAGCATAAATACATGTTAATTTGGATTCATATGTTGTTTTTTTCTGATTTTACGTGAACGAAAAGACACACATTTGCCCGTTTTCCCATTGGAAATAGTGATATTTTGAAATATCACTGTCCTGGTCACAAAAGCAAAGTTTGTGGGGAATAATAGCCATTTTCTATACTTTTGAGGCATAAGCAATTGGGAAATAACACTTACTACCCAGGAACAAAAAAAAAAAATTGTTACACGGTGTTATGGGGACACAGTCTATAGGTCTGCATCACCCTTAACATTAAGCAAACTGGATCCTATATATCATGCAGCCTTGTGATATATTACGAATTCAAGTTCTCCTAATTGTGTGTTATGTATGGTTGAAGCACTGGTATATTCTGTTATATAAGGCTATTCTTTGTAAATTACCTCCATATATAAATGAATACTTTATAGCCGCTTTTCTACAGTAATAGATCGTGTACATTTCTTTTTTTTATTTTACGGTTCCTAAAGTGCATACAGAGGCCTATTTTGCTTATTGGTCTTGGAATGATTTACAATCTAAATTAAAGTTGCAGTCCCGAATATCTTTAGTACAATTTAAGAGTAAACTGCACGATTATCTACTTGAGAGTTGTGCATGTTTTAAGTAGTTGAGTAGACTTGTTACTGTTTGTTACTATTTGATTGTCGATTGTTTCACTGATTGTATTATGATTTGTATCTGTGTTTTTGCACCGTGTTTTGTTGTGTTGCTGCTGCCTTGGCTAGGTCGCACTTGTAAAAGAGATTTTAATCTCAATGTCCTTACCTAGGAAAATGAAGGTTAAAACAAATGAAAAATCTAAAGTCTGAAAGAGTTGTTCAAATGAAGCAAAGTCATTTCTTTCGTTACATTCAAATTTGTGACTTTGCATGAAATAAGACTGCTGCTTTTCCCTAGCTCCCTCCTGAATCCCATATTGATCCTTTACTTAATTTCAATCATGGCTGTAGAGACATTGTATCAAATTTACGGCATTATTCGGTCTTTGCATTGCCCGTCCCTATCATCAATAAAAACTGCATGGGAGCAGGATATATTCCTTGAGTTTCCAAATGAAGTGTGGGACTCCATTCCCAGTAGAATACACTCCTTGTTAATTTGAGCCCAGCTTGGGTTGATACAATTCTATATGGTCAGGACTGGATAAAATCTATCCAGAAACGCACCTGATCTGTGACTGGTGCAAACAAGAACCTGCCTCACTCATACATATGTATTGGACCGGTCACAGGCTAGCTCCATGCTTGTCAACTTTTTAAAGTACCCATCAATCTTTGCCACTTACAGCTCTCTTTGGTGTTGTGCCCAGTGATACTTTCTTAAAGTTAAAATCTGACATCCTGGTCTTTGCCACCTTGTTGGCAAGATGCCTGATTTTGATGGTCTTGAAGCAAGTGCCCCCCCCCCCCCCCCCCCCCCCCCCCCCCCCCCCCCCCCCCCCCCCCCCCCCCCCCCCCCCCCCCCCCCCCCCGGCCTCTCATGTACACTGGGTTAGGGATCTTCTATGTTTTCTGATACAGGGAAAAATTCTTCAATATGGCAACCATTTCTGCTGTATGTTGACCAACTCAGGTTGACTTCAATCCCACAATCTTGCAATCTACTGTTATTGAAAAGCGGGACTCTGTCTCTCTGTTCTTCTCTTATCTTTTCTTCCTTCTCTTTTTTGTTTCCCTTGAGATAAGCTTCTTTTTCATCTGTCATTGATTGCTATTGTTATATATTTATGAAAATGCAATAAACATATTTAAATACAATGCACTGGAATAAAGGTTCAGTAAATTTGGCTTTGCTAAATTATCTTTTAATAAAATACAGTCAATTGTGATTTATGTTTTTTTTCGTATTTGATGCATTGGTGTTTTTATAGATGTGTGTACAGATGAATTAATTTTATTATATTCTGTTTTTCTGAAAACTGGAAAAGCAATAAACAGACATGAATTTTCTTCCATAACCTTTAGACTAGAAGTTTTTAGAAGTTGTTAGAGGTGCATAACAACATTCTTTCTCTAATTGTTTTTCTCTTGTTTCCCAGAGTTTGCTGGACAGGAATATTTAACTTTATTATTTAACTAATATTGAATTGTATATGTTTACTCTCTCCTGAAATACTGTGCCCACTCCCAGCATTACTGTTTACTGTATATGTAAATTAAGAACAGACATTGTGTGAGAATAAACAGATATAAAATATTATACAAAGGGGGTATAAAGCATTTCTTTAATGAAAAACAGCATATACAAGGAATATGTTTCTTAATTTTTTTCATACTGAAAACAGAAAAAAGGCATAGATATTACATTTATTGGCACCCCTTGAAAATAGGTTACACACACAGTGACTCTGAATACATATTGATGTTTAACAGCTGTCAAAACCACGTGGAAGCTACCAACTTGGCAGTAAGCGAAATGTTTCTGTAAAAATTGTTCACAAAGCATAAGTCTGGTCAACTCTAAAAACATTTCTTGCTGGGCTTCCATTTTTTTAAATTTTTATAACATACTGAATACAGTCGTACTGCATTACCTTGACAACTATGCCAATCACCACAGTGACAACAGTACTCATGTAAATAAAATAGATTTGGACCCTATTTCCATTCTGTTTGAACCAGTACAATGTTTGCATGTTTGAGCAGATAATTTAAAATACAGAGTTGTTTTGCTAGTGGTATTACACAACATTGTTTTTAGGCCTTCACCATTGTACTGAGCAGAAACTGACTCGGTGCTTCTTTATTTTGGTATCTGCCTCAGGAAGGTTTAAGCCCCCTTGAGCGACTCCCAACATGAACAGAAGTCTTGTTTTTCGATCCCTGAGAGAGTAATCTTCACCCTACCGGAAAACAGCCCCCTCCCACTAAGGATAAAGATCTGGAAAAATCACCACAGGTCCTTTGAAGAGAGTGCAAACAATGGTAACAGTAGAACACTTAATTGTACTGTAATATTTGTTGTATACAACTGTAACTGTATAATAATAATAATAATAGGCCCATTCATCCCGTCACTCAAAATTAGAGCTACTATCAGTATGATGGAAAAGCTGATAACCATCAGGTATATGAACAGTATTTACAGTATAGAATAGATAATGGCAATGGATAGTTTAATGACAAATTGGATCAGTGCCATAGAAGAACTAGATTTTATTAGGTAAGCAAAGGAGTACAAGGTAAGGTTATTAGTAAGTGGAATAATTTGTTTGTCCTCCAGATACATGTAAATACATAAGTGCAACATGCGAACAGAAATTGAGACACCTCCATATGTCTTCTCAATGTGATACTTGCAATAGTTCATCATAAGTGGTTTTCTAGATGAATGCAAAAATGTGCGACATACAGATGTACAGGACACACTCATGTATCCCCAGAATCTAATACTCCCAATATCTTATGCTAATTTTAATTACCTAGTTTCATTATAATTGCAAGAACATTTCAGATCCATGAAAAATATAGTGTAACATACAGTACATACGTGCAGAAGACTGCCTCCACTATATCCCCGTCACCTGGGATTCTACTGCCTGCAGGGGATAATGCGGCCCCATATCTTTAGGCTGACCTGTGCTTCTTGATTCTAAATTCTAAAGTCTGTTTCCAAGATTCATTACTGGCTCACCTCGATTCAGTGCCACACCTTTCCATAATCAAGACAAGCACAGGGCACTTTTCATCAACTATAACATATAACAAAATATAATATAAATATGTACTGTACAACAAATATCAAGTTATACCATAAATCTTGAAACAGGTTTAACATGCTTTGAAACATCTAAAAAGGTATACATATTTTATTATAAAAACTAACAAGAAGTTGTTTCTCATTTGTTAATGTAATATCAGTGTTTTGCACTTTTGCAGTCAGACACATGCAACACATACACAATCTATATATTTGGTGAAAAGTGTCAATTAAGTTGACATTTTCTGCTTGTCATTAATTGTGTCGTAATGAACAAAGTTAATTCTGTTTAATGGCCCTGCATTCACCAAATGCAGCAAGAATTGTGCTGTATTTCGTGACTGCAGACGACACACTGTTTGAGTTCCAGTCTATTTTTTTATACTTTTTTTTTGCAAAACATGATTCATTAAATGAATGCTTGAATACTCCAATCCTTCTGGTTCCATTCACATTGACAATAGAGCTGACCTGAGCAGGCTGTTACACAGAAACACAAATCTGTTAAGTCAGTATCATAGACAAATCTCCTGTACCCAACACTGAATTATTATTATTATTATTATTATTATTATTATTATTATTATTATTATTATTCTTTTTTTTTCATCTCTTTATTTCCTTCTAGCAAAAGAACAGTCCTGGAACATCTTCCAGGCATGGTGTACATTCTCATTTTTAACCTCTTCTGTAAGCCAATTGCACATTCTTAACAGTTATTGTTTTTATTTTCTTTTAGTTTAATCAGAAAATTAAATTAGGAATATATCTATTTTGATGACATGCTTCCCAGATTTTCACTATAAGGATCATATTTTGATACAGCTGATACAGTATTTTCACATGAAAAAATAAACCTTCCTAAATATATTAAAACAAAACAAGATAAAACTGAAACATAGGGCCTGAATATTGTTTGCTGACACTTTTAATATCAACAATGAACTGCACCAGCAAAGCAACAGCAGCAGCAGAAGGGAGTCTGCTGGAGAGCAACAGCCCCTCCCTTCCATCAGTCTCTTCTTGTCTCTAATTGGTTTATTTGGGCTGTGACTGGCTTTACCTTTTCTGCTGCAGCACTTCGTCGAGCAATTCCTGCTTGTCTCGCAACAGCCTCTGGAGGTGCTTGATTTCTCTCTGGTAGGAGTCTGTCTTCCCAGCAAAGCCCTCCTCCTGCTCCAGTAGTCTGTGTCCCATGTCTCCCAGCTTAGCTGCGGCTTTCTTTTTGTACACCTGTGAGAGTTAAGAGTGGCAGAACATGCTGTGGTTACTGGAAAGAATGATGGCTGCTGCTAACTGGCTTTAAAACAGGCTGCAGGGCTGACTAGCCACACACACACACTGGAATACAGGTGGAATCAGATGACCAGACTCAGGCATGTATAGGTAAGCAATCACTGCTAACTTATTTATTTATTTATTTATTTATTTATTTATTTATTTTAAAATGTGTTTTTCTGTAATCTGTAATGATTTTTACAATACCTTATAATACTTTGTTTTTATTGGTTAACAGGATTTGTCTTAGATATAGTTTTGGCATACTTTACCATACTCTACTTTGATTAAGTGAAATGCAAAGCATATAAAGGGGCAATATCAACACAAGTGAATTATAGTAATATTGCTCAACTTTTGCGTTGAAACTGTGGCAGTCCACAGATCATACACTGCCTAAGTAGTCATGCAATATATACTTAAAAAGGCCCACAGTTCTGTTCATCTTTACACACTATAATAAAATCCCTCTGTGTCTGCAGATTTCATTCAGAAATCAGGAACTTTAACCTGTTTTTGTTTTTTTCTGCTTGAATTCCCTCAAAAACAGTTTAGCTCCTTCCTCACCAAAAGAAACCTGCTTGCCTCTTAAATAGCCAAGATAGGTTTGCTCTTTTTTCTAACTGCAGCAACAGGAGGGTACAAATCTTAAAATCTTCAATAGCTCAAGAATCAAGTTAAAAAGGAAGCAGTATACTTTTAAAGAACAACTTATATACAAACATATACACCTGTATATTACTAGTATAGATTGCCTACATTAGTACAGAATATATCTTAGCATACTAATATGGGCTGGAATCTAAAAGCAGTCCCAAGATGATTTCACAGATGACATCATGAGGTAATGAAACACCTTTTAACGATGTTAATAATGGAATGGGGTTCTGTTTCATGTGTTTGTTCTTGTTTCAGTGCTAGTGCCTTCGTTTTTATGTTCAGATTTGGTAATTCACCAGGTACTTGTCTTATACAGCAATTGGTAGCAAGTTCCAACTACCGATACCCTGTTTTAGAGTCATGTGGTTATATTGACAACAGCTTAATCCAATGAGCAATTTAAGTGTTGTTGTGAAGACAGGGCTACTGAAGTCTGTCTCCATTGCCCCTTTTACCTTGTCAAGTCATTTATCAACAATATAAGGATTGCAATCATTTAAAATAAAAAACACATTTTCTACCAGGGGTGCGATAGTTTTAATTTTCAGAAAGAGAAATGTTTGATATGTTGGTAATAAAGCCAATTACAGTATAAGTAAACCAACATTAGAATTATAGGTACTGTTTAATTGATATTTAAATTGATATTTAAAATATATATATATATGATTGTACCTGGTGTCTGCCTTAAAAATCAAGTGTCCTAACCTACTCCATTGAAGCAGTAAACGTATATTTAGTTACAATACTTAAATCTTAAGCTTAGGTGACTAAGATATTTAGTGCTGAGTTTTAAACTTGCATACTATACTGTTTGTTAGCTATGTGCTTCATACAGACTGGAAGGTGTTGGTCAATTTGTCGATTAGTCTGCAATCAGACTGTCTCACCACAATACATGCTGGCAATGCAAATACTTGTGATTTATCAATTGTAAAACATATCTTTTGAAGAAGCCATACTGTAGGATTAAACAATGCAATAATTGAGAGAGAGCAAGAGAGAGAGAGAGAGAAAGAGAGAGAGAGAGAGAGAGAGAGAGAGAAGGAGAGAGATATTTTCAATTGGCTGAGCAATTCCTTGGGACAAATTGCATTTAGTTTTTGGTACATAATTCTGTGGGTTTTGATTTAATTTGTTTGTTTAAATGGATACACTGGAAGAAACGGGCTGTTGATGAATGTATGGTGGTCAGGAGAGGCTATGGGGAGAGAATGAAGAAGGAAAGAAAGAAAGAAAGAAAGAAAAAGAAAGAAAGAAAGAAAGAAAGAAAGAAAATCTCCCTTATAGCACATTTTTTTGCTTGGGGGCCCTGGTAGATTTTTATCTAAATTACATATCTTGATCTGTTGAATATCAAGAGACTCCGCAGACAGAAAGAATAGCAATCTGTGTTTATACTCAACGTGATTATCATTATCACTTCAGACATGCAATCAGGTCAATGCTTTCACACATTCTTGCATAAAAACAAACCCATTCATTCAGGAGGTCGTTAATCTCTGAATTCCCACTTTCCAGAGGTTTCAGTCTGAGTCCTCTGCTTTGGCAGTGTAGAGATGAGTCTACCCTGTCTGGACAGACTTCAAACCACATAAACATGAGTCCTAGAGAGAAAAGCAAATCGGCTCAGGCAGTTCTTAGCAAGACAATGCTGCCGGATTGAACACTGCAGTCTTTACAGGAAATTACAAGGCTGTGTTTGTAGATGGAAGAAGAAAAAGTTGGCGCTAACAAGTGAACAATTAATTTCAAGTAATGCTGTAAGGGAATAACCCTACTTCACAGAAAACTGATCCGTGGTTTGACACCAATTCATTATCCACTCAGACCCAGGATCGGATCTTCATGTTCAACACATTAGGTCCCTCCGAGAAATATTTATGATTCCTACTGTCACAGTAATCATTTGGTAAGAACAGTCAGTCAAGACATTTTCTTTTGTGTCAAAAAAGTACGACTTATTAAATACTTTCACTGGTGGCTTCAATTGTCATAAATCCTTGGACTGGCACATGCATTATAATGCTCTCTTTTTTTCCCCAGAGGTAAGACAGTAACAGAATAGACAAGGTTAACAGTATTGTGTGCACTTTGGTCTTTTTGATTCCAGTATATTACATAAATTACACTTCTATTTATTAGGCTCTCGTTGCAATATAATTATATATATATATATATCATATATATATATATATATATATATATATATAATATATATATATTAGCCGTGGTAACCTGAGAATTACTCGGGGTACCTCTTTTATTATACTTTTATTGAAACTTTTTTTTATTTTTGTTTACTTTAACATGCAAATGCTGCAGATAAACTACTGCATACTGGTACCTTTGCTGTAGACCACATGGTCCGATACAGATCGGCCATTGGAGTAAGGTTGAATTACAACTCATTATGAGATTATTGTATGTACTAGAAAACAGCAGAAACAATTCATCTATGTAAAATACAAGCAAACAATTTGCAATCTGGGTACTGAACTGGGAACCTCCTGGTAACAAGCCCCTTTCTTTTAACCACTGGATCACCATGCCTACCTAATAACAATGCAACTTTTATTTTTTTTCCAAGAGGAAAATGTTGCATCTAAAACACTGAAGTATTCATTTGAATTAGAAAATTAAGCATACATTTTCTGTTCTGATTTTTTCTGGTGTTTTTGCTTTCGGTAAATGTCCTATGCCAGGGCTAGATAAACACAAGGGGCACCCTTTAAAATGTTTAGCGCTGTACCACGGGTATACAATAACAGATTTCTAATGCCAGATGGCAAACGGCTATCCAATGAGCTGTGTATGTTTATTTTGAATATATGAAACTTGAAAAGATGTCATGTCACAGTCAGGGTGGTTTATCTATTTGTAAGGGAAGCCAAAATAAAGCACAGAGCTTTTACAGTCACGTCTAATTCTGTGGAATTACAGCATCTTTTTACTTAAGGGAAAGCAGCATCAAAACAGCCAAATGTTAAACCAAAGAGTCCTGGGTCTGTATTAATTAGTTTTTGTTGCAGAGTAAGGTTGGAACTTTTTTTTTTTCCAGATGGCAAAAGCTAAACGATACTAAATCTAGCAGAGCAGGACCCCTTATCTAAACTGCCCTCTTATTTGAACTGTGAATTTCTCACTAAATCTAAACTGACTTTCCTGTGAAAACAAACTACACATTCTGCTGAAATGTACAGAATACATCAATGTAGAAAACTGAAAGATAAACATTTGGTCCCGATAGCTCAAACATAGTGAAGACAACTTTTTTGTCACATGTCAGCAACCAAACAGATACATTTTAAATGCACTATATATGTATTCAAACTTGAACACGAATATAGAATATTTTTGCATAATACATTACAAACCAGCATCTCTATTTACAGAAACCAAAAAGCAATTTAGCAGCCCATATTAGGCTCTGCCACCATTACTAAAACATACAGTAACTCTGTTAGGGGAATGATTTACAAAGCAAAATTGACTCTGGAGAGACATAGAGACCCCCTTAATGCCATCAACATAGCTAATGCCAAGTACTGGATTTGCATTGTTTTCAGACAACCAGTACAATGTGTAACAGCATAACCTTCTTAGAAAAATGAGAACAGATAGACAGTGTTACTTTGAATCTGCTGCAGTTCCCTTAAATACTGCTTTTTTTTTCAAATAAAGTACAGGTTCCGTAATAACTGGGAGTGATTTTATCTACATGTATAGAATGTTATTGTTGCAACTTGTGCTTTGATATCTAACATACGTTAACCTAGATCTAGTAAGTTAAAAAAAAAAAAAAAAAAAAAAACTCTTACAAAAGCAATGGATGACAGGTTAGAATTATGAAATGATTTCATTAGCTACAGTATAATCCTTCCAATTTCAATTTGATTTGCCTTTCAGGAGGTGTTCTGGGTTTTTTTTGGCTTTCATTTAGCTTTGTTTTTTTGTATGGTAGTAAAGCAAAAACATCATTAGCCTTTTTTTTTTAAATCTTATTTAATTTACCATTTATTTCCAGTGCATTATATGTTCATTATTTTTAATGGACAAGCACTATATTAAAACAGATGGGTATTTTCATTATGCATTTTCAAAACCAGTGAGAAAGCACAAATGTGAAAAACCTGCATAGCCACATCTGTTGCAGTTTGAAAAGCAACAGCAGAAACTGCCCATTATTATGTAAAACAAGCATTAACCTTCATATGAGAATCGGCGAACAAGCAGAGATATGTTCCTGTTTACCTAATGAAGATGACTGGCCTGACCTGCATTACCATCCATACTTCAGAAATAGGTGGTGGGCTGGCAGGCTGCAAGAAGCTAGATGCATGTGTTCTTTAAATATGACAGATGCATGAGAATCAGTCATTGTGGTTTTTAGATGTTATCTGATGGCGTTGAGGCCTGATGAGCATGAGAGCTATATATCCTCCCTCACCCCTCCCCTAAGTATGTTTTATTGGAACACAAGTTATTTTAAATTACTGGGTTAAGCTTAGAAAATGAGAAACTCAAGTATTTTATAATAAATGTGCTTTAAGGACTTTTTAATTTTATGAAATGATAACAATCTCTAACTTTTCAATAAAATAAATATTGTTGATATGTTTGTCAAAGAAATTTCATTAAGTATTGCAAGTGGCTGGTTTCACTGACGCACATTAGCTCTGATCTGGAACTAAAGTAGCACTAGATAATCCCGGATGGGTGCTAATCAGGCTAGGTGAAGCAAGCAGGGTTTTATAGATATGGACATAACAATCTGAAAGCAAGTTTAGTTTATTAAAACTAAAAAACTGACAAAATAGTGGCATAGATTAAAAAAAGAGAAATAAGGTTAAGACTAAAACTGTTTTTGTAACCCTTAAACATGTTGCTTGTTTAAACACAACATTAGGTTTGTTGCAGGAATCAGTGATTTAAAATGTTCCAAATAATACAGTACTTGCAAACTCAAACTCCAATAATAAGTAACCAGCGTTAATGTTACTGATGCTAAAAATATTCAATAATACGTATTTCAAAGCCTTGGTTGTCAGTCTTTTAACCGAGTTCCAACCAAGATCACATGTTCACATTAAACAAACATGTACACATTTTAAACACTAAGCCCTATTATCGTGGGATGACATTTTTATTTCACAAACAGTAGAAACATATTGCCTGTTAAATCAATAAAATGAAAAATTAAGCATCAGAAAAGCTTTTCAAAACAGGTTCTAAAACCAATACTCTATCAAAGTGCAAAGCTCTTCTCAAACTTTAATGAAAATCTGACACTACAGTAATTGAAATAGGGGTGGTCTCCCTAGGTAACCAGAACATGGCTTAGGGCTGTTGCAGACCTTTTCTCCGTCAGGAATAGAAAAGCAAAAATGCAAAAAAAAAAAAGAAACTTAATGCATGTCTTTTATATGTCAGGCAGAAAATATACTGGTGCAAATGATCTTCCACGTAGCTGACAATCAATAATTCATTTTACATTCCCTGCTAAAAAGCACTGGAACAGATACATGCAGAATGACTAGAGATGGGGCATATATTGCCTCTGAATGAACAGATTATTAGAGCAGAATGGTTACTTAAAAAATTGATAAAAAAAAAAAAACATCAAAAGTCTTGATAGTACTGGATGTGTAGCTACATCAGAAAAAAAGTTGTAACAAATAAAATAAATATTTGTATGCTGTAGTAGGAAGCACTGATTTAGTTTTACACTGATTGATGTTTGTACGCATCCGTTTTAAGTCAAATTAATTTAGTTTGTATTTGTTATAGAATGAAATTCAAATGTAACAAAGACATTTCAGTTGAAGTATTCATGGTTTTTGTTCTCTCATTACATAGACACGTTGCTTGGGACATGTCGTAATGCGAATGGCTTTAAGGGCTGTAAATATTGATGGATGGTTACACATCCCTCCATAACAATTTATATTCCTTGTCATGTCAAATCAGTGCTGTTCTCGCAGGTCAAGGTGGATTTTCATGCTATTGACAGCTTTAGAAGGCATTGCCAATTCTTTTGTTTAGCTTTGCATATTGTATTTCACTTTAACACAGCAGTGTTTAGATCATGCAAATTCAAAATGACAACTAAAAATCAAGCCACATGTCCCAGGAATATATCATTTAGTCGTTCTGATATTCATTTTAATCTGATGTGTTACATCTCAACATGCATTTTGAATGTAACGAGTGTTAAAATACGTATTGAACTGCAAGCACACTGTTAATTACTGTTGATCAAAAGGTTAGCTAAGCTTCCAGTTTTCCACATTCAGTTCACTCACCCTATGTTTTTATTTTGTTTAAAAAATTGGTTGACTTGTTTAAAAACGAGTTTGTTTCAGTTGAAACAGTAGATCAAAATCAGCTCTATTTATATAATCAATCCCACTTATATCCATTGATTTTTGCTTAGCTATATTTGGAAGCTAAAAACAGTTATTACATTAATGTATAATCTTTGGGGTATTTCTAGTAAAATGGGAATTAAAAGGCCCATCACATCATTTATTTAAGAAATAGACAGCACGGAGAGTGAAAGATGTTGGTTGTTGCATGTTCTGAAATTTTTTAAACTGCCTTTTTTTACGAAAGATAAAGCAGTGCAGCTTTCTTTCCTTGACTGCCTCTTTTCAATTCTGTTTAATACAAGCTAAGACATCCTTTTTTACTACAAACTGTGAGACAGGTGAATGAATGTCACAGGGCTCATTATTTCTGATGGGGTCCAATAAGTACAGAGCATCTTGGCAGAGAGAGCTGCTTTATAGCATTGTACTGTACCTTCATAGAAGTTTCAAAATACCATCAATGCACAGAAAAGGTTATTAAAGTATTAATAGGAAATTAATTTAATTAACTTGTTTTTACTGGAGCGGCACTCAATCCAATAATTCTAATAGAAATTGGAATTCCTGCATTGTGCGGTATTTTACCCTCGTATTTGAAATCCCATCCCATCCAATCCAATGATTTCTGATGTTACCAAACACCTTAAAAAGGAAAGAATCTTGATGCTGAACACCACTACTAAAGTGGGAATGGAAGCCCCACAGTAAGCCCTGCATTGGGAAATCTACAATGCACATTTATCATGGGAAACATTTATGAGGGTGTTTTCTTTTAATCTTATTTCAGCTGCTTGTAATACTGTAGAAGACCATATACTTTAGGCATGTTCTTGCAGGAAACATTGTCATTTAAAAACAGTAGCACAGAAGATGCATAAGCTTTCAATGTACCAATGATAATAAATCATAGCCCGTGCTGTGCAGTAAAATCGGGAGTGAAAAGTAATTTGTTTTGTCAACCTCATTTGTTTTTGAGACTCATGCATCCATTTTCTTTAAGGCATTGGGAAAGCTTCGGAAAAAAATGAGCACTGATTTAGTACAGCCTACAGAACTGAAGATTTTAAACGAGTCCCAAAGTAATGCTGCCAGACACAGGCACTGTTTTCAGTCTTCTGTAAAATGCAAGCTTTTATTTTTAAAAGCCTTGGTAATTACACATTTAATGACATATTTTGATCTTTATACTTTAAAAGCAATATCTGCTGGAGCAATTCTTTAACAGGCATGTTTTATCAACCAGCAATTTACAGTACATGGCATAACTGCCTTTAATTTCAATATAAATTCAGTAACCTAGAGTGTTATTTCTTTTGAATACAGTACTAGAACTGCACTGAAACTAGGAATATGGTAGCAATGAATAGTTGTAATATATTCTCACCAGTAGAAATTGAAAACACAGTACAGCTTGTTGCTTAATGGATCAATTACATTTCCCCTTGTAAAATGTGAGCCATATAAAAGACACTAACAACTGTTTTAATACAAAACTTGAAATGGGAAGCTAATGTTAATTTAAGGATGCAAAAGAGTGTTATAACTAGATCTTTTAAAACAACACACTGAATTTCCTTTCACAAAAACTATATTGCATTAATAATATTTTGAAAAAATTAAACAGTTTCAGCCTTGTCTTTTTTATTTACTCAGTTGTGTGACCAATAGGGTTAAATAGCCCATATTGCATTGAAAACATTTAATTTGGGGTATGACTTAATGAGAAGGGAACTAAACCAGACTGAATAAGTTGTTTTGATTGGTTCAACCCCCACATAGATTTTATGTTGCTTTTCAAGAGAATTTCTTTCTGGGACTAATAGGTTTCTATCACACATCGCTCAGCCTGCTGGGTACCTGCAGCACAGCTGTCAGAACATGCAGATTTCTTTATCAAGTAAAACAGGCATGCATTTCACACATTTTATTATATCCAAGGGATATGTTGTATAACTAATGTTAAAAATGAATTGTAACTCACCATTTATCATGGGACCTTTAAAAACTAAAGCCAGCTACAGAGCTTTTGCTTCCTGCACAGCTTTGCTACCGGCACAAACAACTACTACTAAAGACTTTTAATCAAGCATTTCTGCTAGGTTGTACAGGGGCTGGGCAAAAATGAGAATCACCTGCCACAACACTGTCAATAGGGTGCAGTGTAAGCGACTGGCATGATATTGACATACGTGGACATAAGTCTACAAATTAACCTTTTCTTAATGATCAACACCACTAATTCCTCAAATGAGGAGGTACAAATCTAGAAGTCTGTTCTCCAGATTGTTAATCACTTTTGAGTATTATTTTGAGCAGCATGACAGACACTTCAGGCATCTTCCATTCCACCATAATCCTTGAATCTCAATCCAATTGAGCATGTTTGGGATCATGATCCTCTGCCTACCTCGCTGCACAAATTGGAGAAAATAATATTATTCATATTGCTTGAGACCGTACACTTTCCAGCATCTTATGAGGTCTGGATCATGTTGTGTCAAGGTGATGAGTGCAAACAGTGTCACAAACCAACATTAGGTACTGGTCCTAAAAAAAAGTTGCAGGGCAAAGAGCTAACAAAATATGTGCTTCAACAACACTAGACTAGATACCTAATTTGTTAAATGTTTTCAGAAGTTTGACTTGAAGGCAGTAAAAATGAAACACAAAGTGTGATGAGATGACTGTGTAATGACTCCCTACCCCGGTTGTTTTTTTTTTTATTTATTTAAAATCACTTTGTAATAGGATTCTAAATTAATTCACTTTTCTTCTAACCTTCCATTCAACCCAGAGGCCCTTCTCTATATGCCGTGCAGCCCCTGAAGGAGACTAGACAGTACTTCATTGAAGCAGAGTCCCAGGAAGGCTTTAGCAAGGTCTGGCAAACATTTTCCACTGACTTAAAAGTTACCGCTGGCATCGCCTCTTAGCATATACACCTGGAACTGAGAATTTTCATCTAAAGTTGTTTAATAAATGACTGGATATCCAGTACTCACACAACACACTGAAAATAGTACAACCCCACAGCAAATCTGGAATTGTTTCCAATGTCTGCTAAAATTTGTTTTGGAAGGGATTAACTATAACACTAATCCTCAAAGAATACCATACTACTGCATTACCATGTGCCCAAAACTGTACCAGGGTAAACGTTTTTGCATGCTTTTCCCATGGTTATACAATTTGCCATATTTTATCATGGCTTGTCATACTTTTTAAAATGTGCTTTACCTTGCATTTTATTATTAACCAGTTTTACCACCTTTCACTGTGCTTTTGTAAGGGTTACATCATCTAACTGTAATAAATCTGTGTCTTTAAGAAACATCACTAAGGGAGCATGTTTGCAGTCTCCTGATTAGCATAATTACCGCTCTCCCTCTTAGGATTGTGGTAGGGGTTTGTACCATCTAATGAAGGATCACTTAATTAGCTAGAAGCCTGTGTTTTCCTTTTGCTTACATCTAACCATATTAGTCACCAAAAAACAGGTAGCTAAAATTTATTTTGGGGTTATGAATCCACATTTTGATGCTGGTATTCTATTACTTTGCAAGTTAATATTTAATATGAGTTTTTCTATGCTTCTTTTTCCTATCAAGTAATTGATTTGAATATGTTCATTTTGCAGTGTCAGAATACAAGATGAGCTGTGAAACAGAAGAAAGGTTACCAAGTGATGAGCTGGAGTGCAAAATTTGTTACCAGCGATATAATGTGCACAACCGGAAACCCAAAATCCTGGACTGCCTTCACAGGGTATGCGCACGATGTCTGAACAAGATACTGGACATAAGCGATGGCTGCCATTGCATCAGCTGCCCCTTTTGTCGCCATGAAACAGAGGTGACGGAATACGAGGTGGCCGGACTTCCTGACGACATGAACATCATGTCCGAACTGGCTACTAGAGACAAATCATGGAGCTCGGACACCAAAGAGGTGGTCCTAACACCCAAAAGCCTGGCTTCATCCAGCCCTTCTCATGGATCGTCCAACTGCTTAGTTATCACAATCATGGAGGTACAGAGGGATTCCTCTAGAACTCCCAGCAGAAACTCAAGCTCTGATGACTATGCAGATCACAGTTTGGATTCAATATCAGTGACTTCTCATAATCAAATAGACCAAGACCTTTTCTCAAAGCTGTGTAACCATGTGCCCAGAATACTGGTTTGGCTGCTAGGTTTCTTATACTTTGGCTCTCTGCCGCTCGGGATTTACCTGCTGGTGATTCAGAAAGTGACCTTGGGGATTGTGTGTGTCAGTCTTGTTCCTTCCAGTCTGACTGTTTGTTTGGTTTATGGGTTTTGCCAGTGCCTGTGCCAAGGGATGTGTGACTGTTCATCAAGAAGCTGACAACATGTGCTATCTAACATGGAGGTGATTTTGTCAGCCCTGTCAGACTCCCAGCAAGGGAATAATTATAGTAAAACCTGATCTATCCACGCAGCAGGGGGACAGAACGTTTGTGGCGAGATGCTTCTGTCATTAACTTGTTTTAAAACAAGCAATTAAAAACTTTGTTTTTTGTTTTTTTTTACTAACTGGTAACAACAGTTTTACTGGAATTTGATTCACAACCTGCAACCATTATTAGGCATAAAAGCACTATTTAAGGTGTTTTTAACATTTGTTTTTATTTCATTCAAATTCTAATCCAACGCCTTCTGCAAAGTATATTTTATAGTTAAAAAAAACCAAACTTTTTAACAGTCAACAGCTTCATATGATGAACTGTTTCCAACTTGTCCCATGCTAGTCTTGGCTTTCTGGGTTGCTGTAATAGTCACATAACCATGTGACTTAAAGGATGCAAACCAACACAGCTGCTGGGTATTCTGGTCCAATCACTGTCTGATGCTATACCACCTTGGAACCTAGGGGGCACTGTACTACAGGAGGTGCAGTTCTTCAAATGAGATGCTAAACTGTCTTGCTGTCTACCACATAGACACTGAAGACCCCTTTCACTTATTTCAAAGAAGGGCAGGGATGATCAAACTGTGGTAAAATGTGTGACGACATACAGGCAGACTTTTGTACAGACAGAGAAACACAGCCACATACTCAAAAACTTGAGCTTGAGCTAAATAATGTTAATACAAAATGTCATCACCCTTGGATAAGCAGATTTCTCGATATGGACAGATGGACATACAGACCATCTCTATTTCCTCTTACCAGGGACATCTTGTCCTGCAGAGGACAATAGATGCTTTAGTGTCCTAGTAAATATTATTTCGCCTGTCAGTGGATAGTGATTATTTGACTCTTTTGATTATTAGCAATCAAGAAATCACATATGCCCCAAAGAAAACACTGTTAGTGCTTTCATATACTTGCATGAAATTAGTTTGGTTAAAAAAAAAAAAAAAACACAACTATATTTTGGGATAAGTCATTATTGGAACTCAAAAGCTATGGTTTAGTAAATGGATTTATAACTGAGTCCTTTAAGGTGTATATGATAAAAATAAAAAAAAAATGTAAATAAATGTTTTATTTGGGGTTGTCAGTTTATTAGTATTATAATTTTTCCATTTCATTTTGTAATAAAACTAAAAAAAAAAACACTATTGTAAAACTGGAACATGAAATCACTTTTTACATACAGAACTGTAATGAAATAAAAATGCTACCTGACTCAAATGAACAGATCAGCAGGTTTTTAGCAGAAGGTCTTGTGAAAATACTGACATAACATTTTGTTTTAATTTACAGCCTTCATCCATAACTGTTAGTGCTGTTAAGTTAAAAAAAAAAAAAAAATTATAACAGTTGTGAGTAAAAGACACAAACAACTCCATACTCTCAGTATCCTCTTTAAATTCTCCACAATGAAAATCGCTTCTAAATAGATGGTTTTTTAGGCCCACGTTCAGCTTGCTAAATGAAAACTCTAGATATGTATGTCAATTGGTTGTTGCCCTTGATAAAAAAAAATCATAATTTGATGCTTGTCTACTGCTATCTTCTGTCGTAATATGCATGAAACATGGCTAGGCATTCTGAATTTAAGACTGGCATGGATGTTATGCATGACAAACCCTTGAACTGACATTCTGTAGATTTCCTCCATGGATAACAGATCATTTCTGTACAGACGTGTTTGTAAAAACTGGACAAGCCAACACAAATACACCTTACTTACAATCCTTTTCATTGATTTTAAGACACTTCTCAAAGCTCTTTACTCCAAAAAGGAACAATGCACCCAATCTAACAACCAAACCATAAAATTAAAAAAAAAAAAAAAAAAAAAAAAAAAAAAAAAAAAAACAAACAAAAAAACACATTTAATTTATGGTATTGCAAATAAGTCTTAAATTCTTCTTTTTCTTTTTGCTTTTTTATTATTTGTTTAAGAATTGTAAAGACGCTGCGGGTGGACTGCAGGTTGTGCCCTATAGCCTGGAGATCGCAGGTTTGAATCCATGCTGTGTTATTGCTGACTGTGACCGGGGGTTCCTAGGGGGCGGCGCCCAGGTAGGGAGGGATTAGGTCGGTAGGGGAATCCACGGTTCACCACGCACCAGCGACCCCTGTGGCTGACAGGGGACCTGCGGGTCTGCAGTGGAGCCATTCAGATCTGTGTTGTCCTCCAGCACAATAGGTCTGGTGGCTTCGCTGTGGATCCGCAGGAACACATTTCGGAGGATGTGTGTTTCAGCCTCCATTTCCCCGAGTTGACAGGGGGGTTTGCTGCGGTGAACCAGAATAAAAACAATAATTGGGCATTCCAAATTGGGGAGAAAACCAGGTTAAAAACCATTGACCACGACTGGAAAAAAAAAAAAAAAAAATTCTGTAAAAGGATTTGAGAATGTCAGACGCCTTCATACAAGATGACTTTCAGGGTTACAATGGAAGATTAACATTAAATACAATAGTTTACAGTAAGTGCAAATAACACTAATATAATCCAATAAGTGTTACAATACAACATTTCAATTTCAACATGAATGAACACTCAATGCTGAACACTATTTTTTTTTTTTTAAAGCATCTACTTAAAAATAAAAGCACTGTGAATGTTAATTACAGATATTCCCTTATTAGTTTCACTGCACACTGTGTATGATGGTAGACTATGTCAAAAGCCCTCATCCAACTGATGGTTGGTTTGAGAACATGCTTTCTCATTGGTTCGGGCCCTGAAAAATAGTTTGATTCACAGTATAGATATTACAAGTGAGTTTTAAAGGGTGCTTTTCAGGATGACACAGAAAGTGAAATACGTGCTTCTAAACAAGAAGAACACATTTGTTAACTGTGTTACTTGAGCCATACACAAGCGCTCTTTAATAGCGAGAGCTGATCTTTCCATGAAGCTGGTCACAAGGATGGTGCCTACTATGTTTTTACTTCACAAGGTTTTGGATAGTAAGCAAAATATAAACACTTCTCCTGTCAGTAGTAATTCCAATGTATCATTAGTATTGGTGCGGCTTCCCATCAGTGCAGTATTTGCTGATATTTCAATACCTGTTTACAACTGTTTTAATTGTATAACTTTGACGTCAGCAAGGACATATCAAGAACAATGTGTCTAATAAATTGTGCTTTTGTTTTCTTTTTTCTATTATTATTCAAAGCCCACAAAAGACATTTAAAATACTGCATAAATCAAACTGAGGTATAAACCAATTTGCAATTATTTTATTAAATTATTTGCATATGTTATGTTTGCAAATTTCTTTTTTGCTAAGGTCAACCTATTCTGTATTGTTCGAATGCATAGTTTTTTAAAATAATTTTATGTTTAAAATAAAAAGCAGTAGCAATAAAATACCTGTCTTGGTCTGGATGCCTGTTGTAATGATTGCTTTTGTCTGTAGTTCCATGTTTTTTTTACTATACATAAGCACTTTCCACAACACTGGCAATTCCTCTATCAATCAACACTTCTGATTCCTTTAGGTTAGTGTAGGAATGCTCAACACCACATACACTATAGAGTGAATCGATTGCAACTCACTAAAGGTTTGTTGCCCCTTTAAAAGCAGGACCCGGGACACAGAAATGGAAGTTTCAGCGCTTGCGCGCACTTTTAATAACAAAATAAACAAAACGAAACAAAACAAAACACCTAGCTCTGTTTTGAGCCATAACTAAACACCACTGAAACCTAACTATAACACATGACAGACAGCTAGACTGTTTACCTGTTTTAAAAACTTACAAAACAAAACACAGAAAAAAGGCTTTCACACAGTGCCCCTTTTTTTTTTCTTCTTCTTCTTCTTCTTCTTCTTCTTCTTCTTCTTCTTCTTCTTCTTCTATAAACGGTTGAAAGCATCGTAAACTGGGCCCTCCACACAACAGCAGCCCTGAACAGACCTGCTGCTTTCTTTAAATACCCAGAACCTCGCTCTAATTTAGAGTGATAGCCAATCAAACAATTAAACACACAAATTTGCATTTGCACATGTTTTTGGCAGGAAGGCTATTAACCCCCTCCCTGCTGTGTTACTATATATATATATATATATATATATATATATATATATATATATATATATATATATATATACACACACACACACACACATATATACACACACAGTGCCTATAGTAAGTATTCACCCTCCTGACTGAAGCAGGTTTTCCTCAAGGATTTTCCTGTAATTAGCTCCATCCATTTTGCCCTCTACCCTAACAAGCTTCCCAGTCCCTGCTGATGAAAAGCATCCCCATAGCATGATGCTGCTACCACCATGCTTCACAGTAGGGGTGGTGTTACCTGGGTGATGTGTTGGGTTTGCACCAGACATAATGCTTAGGCTAAATAGTTCAATTTTTGTTTAATTGGACCACAGAATCTTTTGCCACGTCTTTTCAGAGTCTCCCACATGCCTTTTTGCAAATTCCAAGCGTGACATTAAATATGCTTTTTTCAGAAATGGCTTCCTTCTAGCCACTCTTCCATACAGGCCAGATTTGTGGAGTACCTCAGTTATGGATGACACATGAACAGTTTCTCCCATCTTAGCCATGGAACGCAGTAGGTCTTTCAGAGTTGTCATTGGCCTCTTGGTGGCTTCTCTGACAAATGCCCTTCTTACCCGGCTGCTCAGTTTGGGAGGATGGCCTGCTCTAAGCAGATTCTGGTGCCGTATACCTTCCACTTCTTAAAAATCAATTTGACTGTTCTCCAAGGGATATTCAATGCCCTTGAAATCTTTTTATACCCCTCCCCTGTTCTGTGCCTTTCCACAACTTTATCCCAGAGTTGTTTTGAAAGCTCCTTGGTCTTCATGGTAATGTCTTTGCTTTGAATGCACTACTCAACTATGGGACCTTACAGAGACAGATGTATTTAATATGAAATCATGTGAACCAGTTTTATTGCACACAGAAGGACTCCAATCAACTTATTGTGTGAATTCTGAAGGCAATGGGTTGCACCTGAGCTTATTTAGGAGTGTCATAGCAAAGGGGGTGAATACTTATCAAATGAAGACTTTTCAGGTTTTTATTTTTAACTGATTTATTTTTTCACCCCCACCCCATTTTTTCACACATTGAAAGTGTTGAGTAGGTTGTGTAAATCAAAAGGAAAAAAAATCCCATTTAAATGCATCAAGATTTCAGGTTGTAACACAACAGACTGTGAAAACATCCAAGGGGGGTGAATACCTCCTACAGGCACTGTGTGTGTGTGTGTGTGTGTGTGTGTGTGTGTGTGTGTGTGTGTGTGTGTGTGTGTGTGTGTGTGTGTGTGTGTATAAAGTTATAAAGTTGGCTCTATTGAGTAAAGACGTATATATTATACACACACATCTATATTTGTATTTCATTTTAGTTAAAAGCTAAAATCATTAAATATTTAACTACATTTTTCAGACGTTCTACAGCATAAATATGTATGATTCATTTTAATAATTGATCTGTAACCCGCCTGCCACAGACTGTAGTAATGTATCCTCACTGAGCAGATCTGATTTTTCAAACTACCCTTTTTAGTTTTCAGTGAATTTTGAAAGACTGAGAAATTTATGGGAGTAAGAAAGAAACATGTATCTCTGGAAAGCACACCTTAATACAAAACTAAACCTTCAAAATATAAATATAAATTGCCAATACATTGAGTCTATAGTTTTAAACTCTTTCAGCTTGAAGCTAGTCACATATAAGACAAAGTGGGTAGAATGTTATCCCTACTGTGTTTCCTATTAGTAAGTGCATCAAGTATTGGGAAGCTTTCCCAGTGAAAATCATTATCTTTTCAAGTGGAACAGTTGTTAAAAAAGTATATCTTGCCTCCACTATCTCCCGAACATTGCATTATTAGACCAATCCTAGGGCACTATCTTCAACAAATCAGGCTTTTTATCAAATACAGAGTGAAAACTAATGCTACAAAAAACCAAACATTCTTACCTCAGCTGTATCATTGATATGTCCAGAAGTTAAAACAATGCAGAAGTAAAGGGTTCATTTTTAAGACAACTGGTGCACCAAACATTAAGACAATAACTCAGTGTACCGTCTATAGCAAAAACAATGTCAGCTTTAGAAAATAACTGTCACAACAGGGCTAATTTTCCTTGTACAACAGCCAGGCTAGAAAACCAAAAGAATAAAGTTATCTATCAAGTATCAAGTCTTAATCATCTGTAAAGCAAAATGTCAAATGATTGCTACATGGTGGCCATCTTATAGTTTCCATAAAACAGAAAATATAAAAATACTATATGTTTGTCACAAAGATGGTTGCAGTGAGTGACGTCAGACCAGAAACCAGGAACCAGGAAATAAACAACAGAGTGGTGGAGTTGGGTGGAGCTGAGCAATTGGTACCGCTCAGCATTTAATAATTAAACAAGCAGAAAATAAAACAAAATAAAGAGCCAAACAAAACGGACTACACAGACAAAACATGGTGAGCTGGTATTTTAACGATTCTTACTATTATAACCTCTGTCTCCAATCCCGTTCTCCACTCACCGAACACACAACCCCGAGCGAGTGAAAACATGCAGCTTTTATGCAGCTATACCAAGACTCGATTGCTAATCAATCATTCAATTGCAGTCTCTGCATCACTGCACGTGAATTAATAAAAGTGCAATTCCCCGTGCTCACATATTATTTTACTTGCATGTGAAGTGCTGTGCAATCCTCATGCCTAAATACAAAATATACATTTTAAACACTTGTGCTCGCAACCCATATTTATATCCCGTATATTTTATACATAAACACCAACATACAACAGAAAACACCTATAAACATAAAGGGGCGTGTGGCAGAGCAGAGCTCTGCCCTTTTTAAATTGGCAGGGATGGGGTTAATTTCCCCTACCTGCCTGGGTTTATTATGTTCAGGTGGCTGGGGTTGATTAGTTGATTAGGTTAATTAACGATCAATCAGCGCCCAGCCACCTGACATAAAAGGAGGTCTCTGTTTCTCATTTGGGAGGAGGGAGTTGAGGAGGCAGGTTGGGGTTGGGGTTGGGGTGAAAGTTTTGAATGCAGTGACGGCATTGCCCAGCCTGGAAACCTTATTTTTTTGTAAGTTTTGTTTTTGCTTTATTTGTGTCTAAAGATCTTTGTTTTGCCCTTGTGCACTTTATTTTTGTGTTTTTTTTTAATATTATAAAATTAGGATTTTTTGAACTGCAGTCTGTCTCTAGGCCTCTTTCCACTCGCCAGCCTGCCACAGGGCGGGACACTCCGCAACTCTTACTCCTCTCCCCCTGATGGTGATGGAGGCAGAGCAGCTCCAGCTCTTCTCGTGATGGTGGGGGAAGTGATACCAGCAGGTATTCATCTTCTGCTGGTGGAAAGGGACCCAGCAGGCATTCACCCTCCACTGGTGGAAAGGGACCCAGCAGGCGTTCACCCTCTGCTGGTGGACGGGGACCCAGCAGGCATTCACCCTCCGCTGGTGGAAAGGGACCCAGCAGGCATTCACCCTCTGCTGGTGGACGGGGACCCAGCAGGCATTCACCCGCTGCTGGTGGAGGTGACGGAGGCAGAGGCAGCTCCTGCTGCTCTGCTCCTGGGAGGTGGCGGGAGCAGGAGCAGCTCCAGCTGCTCTGCTCCTGGCGGTGGAGGTGGCGAAGGCAGAGAAAGCTCCTGCTGCTCTGCTCCTGGCGGTGGAGGTGGCGGAGTCAGAGGTAGCTCCTGCTGCTCTGCTCCTGGCGTTGGTGGCAGAGGCAGCTCCTGCTGCTCTGCTCCTGGCGGTGGAGGTGGAGGAGGCAGAGGCAGCTCCTGCTGCTCTGCTCCTGGCGGTGGAGGTGGCAGAGGCACAGGCAGCGTGTAGTCTTCTGGCGACGGAGGTGGGAGCGGCGTGTAGTCTACCCTTGTTTCAAGGTACTGGTGCGGCTCTCCCTCTCTTGCAGGGGACTAGTGCGGCTCTCCCTCTCGCTCTGGGGGGGCATTCTTCCCCTGCTGGTGGAGATGGGGCAGCAGGCATTCTTCCTCTGCTGGTGGAGGTGGAAACAGCAGGCATTTTTCCTCTGCTGGTGGAGGTGGAAAAAGCAGGTACTTTTCCAATGCTGGTGGAGGTGGAAAAAGCTGTCCCCCTGTCTGGGCGCTGGACGCTCACGGTCCCCCAGTCTGAGCGCTGGACACACAGGCTCCTCCCACTTAGGCATTAGTTCCCCCTCTGCATATTACGTGGGCCATAGGGCCAACGTGTGCCCATATACCCCACAGCCGGGGCACAACTCCGCCGCGAGGTACAGGAAAAAGGCCTTCAAGGTGTCGCCCAGACCTCCTCTTGCTATTGCAGCTTTCCTATCCTCCTTCTCCCCACCTTCCTCTCCTGGGCCAGTTCCTCCTCATCCTCCTCTTGGAAGGGGCAGACAGCCACCACGTGCCCATACACCCCTCAGGCGAAGCACCAACCTTGGTCCTCCAGACTGCCGAGGAGATTCTCTCAGTCAGTGCAGCTGTCTCTCCATCCTTCCATTTTTTTTAAAATGTATTTATTTATTTTATTTATTTATTTCCAAAAAAGCTGTGGTTCCTGCTCTGGTCTGCGTCTAGGAGGCACTGGTAACCCCATGATGACACCCCGTGTCACAAAGACGGCTGCAGTGGGTGACGTCAGACCAGAAATCAGGAAATAAACAACACAGTGGTGGAGTTTGGTAAAGCTGAGCGATTGGTACAGCTCAGCATTTAATAATTAAACAAGCAGAAAATAAAAGGTTGCAAGACAAACAAAAACACAGGACACTGCACTTTCAACAAAATAAAGAGACAAGCAAAACGGACTACACAGACAAAACACGGTGAGCTTGTATTTCAACTATTCTTACTATTCTAACCTCTGTCTCCAATCCCGTTCTACACTCACTGAACACACAACCCCGAGTGAGTGAAAACATGCAGCCTTTATGCAGCTGTACCAAGACTTGATTGCTAATCAATCATTCAATTAGAGTCTCAGTACAACTGCACGTGAATTAATAAAAGTGCAATTCTCCGTGCTACATATTATTTTACTTGCACGTGAAGTGCTGTGCAAGCCTCGTTCCTAAATACAAAATATACATTTTAAACACTTGTGCTCGCAACCCATATTTATATCCCGTGTATTTTAACACCCACATTAAACACACTATATACAACAGAAAACACTTATAAACATAAAGGGGCGGGACACTCCGCCACAATGTGTTACCGGAAATGGTTCATACAAGCTCTCCCCTCACATAAAATAAGATTTGTGATTATAAAGCACAGGTACCCAAACTGGAGGCCACAAAATGTTTTCAGCAGATACAAAAATATCTTTCAAATGACCCCAACACCCCTACAAAGCAATGGGGTGGTCCATTTATTTACATAAGCGCTGCTGTTGAATGGTTCCCTTTTCCCCCCAGTGCAACAACCTTGACGTCAGCTAAATTTTACATGTATTCATTTCCAAAGCACATGCTAACAGTATGTTCCTTTATGCAATAAAAGAGGTGATTGCACAGCTTTAGCCACAAGCAATGTTCTTTGCGGCATGAGCTTTAATTGAATTTAGATTCAATTTTTAATGCATCTAAAACATAAATAACATGATTTCCATGAACCTACTTTTTATGATTGCAGTGGAGTACATTGATGGCACTTGAAAGACGACATCGTATTACATTTTAGAGAGTACAGAAATAATGAATTTAGATGTTAAGCAATCACTTCCTGTTGCTGTTATTGAAAGCACTGCATACAGCACACAGTTGTTCAAGCAAATTTAGATATTTTCAGTCCGCTTTTATTTATTTATTTTACAACTGGAATCATTTTACATACATTCTCAAAACTGTTACTCCAGGTGTGTGTGTATATCATTGTAGATTAGAGCCAGGTGCAGGGTATTTAAAGAGAGCAGCCAGTCTCGTCAGGGCTGCTGTGTGAAGAAGCCTTCTTGATTGTGTGCCCAAGCGTATGAAAATTCAAAAGGTGTGTAAAGCCTTCTTGTGTTAATTGTAAAAACAGTTTTGTTTTTGTTTTAACAGGTAAACAGATTAGCTGTCCTGTTGGTTAGTTAAGTTCCTGTTCTTGTGTTAGTAAGTGCTCCAAAACAGAGTTAGGTTTTTGTTTTGTTTTCATTTATTTTGTATTATTAAAGACAGTGCATCAGCGCTTTTAAAACTCAAGTCTCTGTGTCTGGGTCTACTTTTAAAAGGCAATGAACCAGAGTGAGTTACAATGTATGTAGCATTGTTTGTTTGTTTTTATAATCATGTTTTTAAATTGACAGAGATTTTTTTTTGAAGAAAATAAAATGGCAGTAGTTAAATAATTAATTCTTTTGAAGCAAGATTACAAGTGTGTGACTGTGACTGTCTCTACAGAAACTCTTTTGGCAAGCCATCTAAACTGAAAGTTTGGCTGAAAGAATTTTAAACTTTTGCATTGCCGTAGAGACTTTACTTTCATTACATGTAAATATCTTATACATGCCACCACCATGCTTGACAGTTGGGATGGGGTTGACTGCGTGATGTGCAGTGTTGGGCTTGTACCAGATGTAATGCTTAGAATTTAGACCGAAAAGTTAAATTTTTATCTCATCTGACCACAAAACCTTTTTCCATGTGTCTGCAGTACCATCTACATGCTTTTCACAAACTCCACACGTGCTTTAAGATTAGGCTTTTTGAGTAATGGCTTCTTTCTTGCCACCCATCCATACAGGCCAGCTTTGTGTAGGGACCGGCTTATTGTTGATGTGTGAAAACTCCTATCTCAGACACAGAACTTTGCAGATCTCTCAAATTCATTGTTGGATTCAGAATGACATCCCGAACCAGTTTCCTGCTTGCCCAGCTGCTCAGTTTGGGAGGGCGACCTGATCTGGGTAGTGTCTGGGTGGTATGATGCATCTTCCACTTCTTAAAGGATGGACTTCGCTGTGCTGAGAGGGATAAATCAGCACCTTTGAAATGTTCTTATACCCTTCTTCTGCTCTGTGCCTCTCTATCACTTTATCCCTGACTTGTTTCAAAAGCTCCTTGGTCTTCATGGTTGCTTTGTTGGACCATTATGTGAGTTGCAGCTTGAAAGTCTTTATATACTGGAGGGAAATTGTCTACAAGTTAAACCACTTTGAGTAGACACAGGCTGAAACCATTTCACTAATTTTGTGACCTTTCAAACACATCATTTGTATCTGAGCTGATTTAGGGCTGCAGTAGCAAAGGGGTTGAATACTTATGCAGATTAATCAGTTTGTAGTTTGTGTAGATTCTATGTAAAGTCTAATTTGAAAGCATCATGGAGTATGCTCAGGTGCCAACAAAATGTGAAAACTTTGCATATATACACTGTCACAAAGACGGCTGTAGTGGGTGATGTCAGACCAGAAACCAGGAACCAGGAAATAAACAACAGAGAGGTGGAGTTTTGGGGAAGCTGAGCGAATGGTCTCGCTCAGCATTTAATAGTGAACAGACAGTAAATAAAAAGGTAACAAAAACAGAACAGGGCACTTGAGGCAAAATAAACAGACAAACAAAATGGACTATTCCTGTTCTCCACTCACCGAACACACAACCAGAGTGAGTGAAAATATGCAGCTTTTATGCAGCTGTACCGAGACTCGATTGCTAATTGGAGTCGTGGTACAACTGCACGTGAATTAATAAAGTTTTTAAAGACTTCTTTCATAACTACACATTTGAGATCCATATTGTGAATGGTTGTGCACGGCGTGGAAAATGTATAGTTACAAACACTAAAGATAACTTTCAGATGAGATTTGAAGACATCCTTCATGAATAACACAAATGCTTTTTTGTATTGAAGAGTCTGTTAACAGACAAGATTACAAGAAAAAAAATCCTCTATGGGCTAAACTTCTTTCCCATATTCCAATGCTCAGGGACTCAAGAGAGGTTCAATCGAGCTTCGTATCCATGAAGACTAGCTGAGAACATACCTCAGACAGTAGAGATATCACTCAGAAGAACCACCCATGTGTGTGGACGTTTGGTCATTGTGGCAAAGTGCCCGCCCCTGTGTGTATTATATGTTGGGTGTTGTGAGTGGAGAACGGGATTGGAGACGGAGGTAATAATAATAATAATAATAATAATAATAATAATAATAATAATAATAATAATAGTAGTCGTAGTTAAATATCTTCTCACCGTGTTTTGTTTAGTCTGTTTTGTTTGTTTATTTTGGCGAATGTGCCATGTCCTGTTTTTGTTTGTTACAACCGTTTATTTTCTGTCTGTCTGTTTATTCATTAAATGCTGAGCTCCACCAAACTCCACCTCTCTCTTTGTTTATTTCCTGGCTCTGGTCTGACGCCACTCTCTCTGTCCGTCTTTGTGACAGTCATTCATTTAAATAAAATCAGTAAGCGTGCTCTGCTCTCGCAGGAAAGGTACACAAAGGCATCATGTATAATTCACCATTTGATAAGGGGAGAACGATTCCCAGGAGAGTACCATCAGAACATGGCAGCTTCAGCTTGGTTTATAAATGCAAAGTCAATGTTTAATAAATGCAAAGAACATTTCTATATGTAAATATATTGCTTATAAAAATAACCCTCCAAAAAAAAAAAAAAAAACAAAAAAAAACTACTTAACACACAAACTACAAACTACTTAATAGAATAACACACTGTCTCCAGGAGAAGTGATTGATTTCACTTAATAAACTCAATGCATTCCAAGTGGGATAATAAAATGATTTGTGCAACATGTTGCAATACCACACGTTTACAAAGTATATGTGAACACATTTTTAGCCTCTTGTTGTTTAGTCTGTACAATATGATATTATCATCATCATCATCATCAACAACAACTCAAAAGACAAAAGGGATTTACTCGATCTAAAGAGTAGATCTGTTCAAATCATTAAGGGTACTTGTTTACTAGAGTCTATTTTGGTTTATTTTTGTCCTTAAAGTATTTGTAGTTAATAAAATAATTCCATATATATCTATTATTTTACAACACATATTTGTTCTATCTAGTGTAGTGCCAGATGTCTTAAATTAAAAGTACATTCATGTGTTTGCGATCTTTCAAAACTTGACAATGGGACTGCATGACAGGTAAGACTTAAAAACACTTAAGTAAAAAAAGGACAGATTTGGTTCACATTTAATATTCAAACAGTGGCGGTATTAAGACGTATATCTTCATGGTGAAATGGTTTGTCTAATAATTTTTATTCTACTACATATCAGACAAAGAAAAAAAAAGGGACAACGTCATGACCTACATGGATTGTTAAATCTCATCTTTTAAATGCCTATGCATAGTTATCAAAGACCTAAGCAATTACACAGTCTGCCACCCAATCTATCTTCATAGAACATTTCCATTATGCCAGTCATGCTACAGCACGTTTCAGACTAAATACGTTTTTCTGGTTTTGAAATCAACACATTATTTGAATGGATTTATTTAACGTCTGCCGTCAAATACCTCTTAATGGCAATTACTCTGAAAATAAGAGGATTGGCACACCCCTACTAAGATGTTAACCAACACATTTTGTTGCAACTGGACGCCATATCTGTTGGGAGATATGGTGTCTTCACCTGCAGACTCCAAGAGAACTTCCCTCATAACCCTGCAAGTGAACACACCTCAGTCCAGACCAGAACACCACTCGTTGTTCAATCCTGGGACTCTCTCAAGCAGATATTGTCAATTGGGCTGCATTGTATGTTGGTTTAGTTATGGGAGAAAACCAAAGTGCATTTCACTTGCTCCTTGCTGTGGATTCAAACCCAGGCCTCCAGAGATAAAAGAAAAAAAAGGCTAGTGAATTAGCACTGCAATGGTATAGTAGGCTTTCAATACAAACAATACATATAGTAGTGTCGTCCCCCCCCCCACATGACTGGTTTTCAGAATTCAGTTTAACAAACACAGATGCAGCTTCTGTTATTGCTAATTAACCACCCTGAGACTGTTTAGAAATAATCCCTACAGCGGGGTACATCCAATTGGTGCAATCAAAAATCAACAAAACAGCTCTGAGCAAACCCCTCAGCATTAACTTACTTTTTTCAAATACACTGCAATGAACAGCACAAAAAACTTACCACGGTTTATTTTTTTTTATCATTTATAATTTAAATAAAGACATGGCCATTCAAGCTTAGTTCCCAAGGTTATTCTTGTTAGTAGGGGTTGTAAAACCAGCTGTTAGCGGAATGGCTTTTGAGACTGTCCCTCTTGAGACATCAGCAATTTTCCAAGATACAGTATCTGACATCCCAGTGCCTACTATCAACCCTCTAGGAGGACTAGGAGATCTGTTATATTGCCCATCCTAACAAAAACAAAAAACACAACATTACTTGCAGCAGGGATATGATAGATATCACAGCCAAATTTAGCATAATAAACAAGTATGTCAGGAACATACACGTCCCCCCCACCCCCACCACAGCTGTACATTCAAAATCACAGCTATCAGTATGACATACAAGTTGATGACTGTGGCAACATCAACAGTATGTATTGAACAGTAGAGAACAGCAATTAATAGTTTAATGAAAATTGGATAAGTGTATCTGTATTGACTGGTTTACAGAATGTGCTTTGCAGAGATCTAGACACTCCCATATACCCCCAGGATATAACACTCTAAGTAACTTATGCAAAACAATCTTAATATAAAGATAATGGCTTTCCAGATATATAGAAAAGTGTAAAACATGATGGATGTTTGTATAGACCAGCTCCACAATGTATCAGTCACTGGAGATTTCGACTGCGGGGGATAACAAATCAGTCAAATGAGGGACAGTGCAGTTATAGCGAAGGGCGTTCCCACTGTTCCAATGGCCATTAACAACTGATACAACAATAGGCAACATCTTCAAAGTATACAGCCTTGTTCTTGTAACATAGGAAAATCTCACCTTGCTCGTAAGACCTTGCTGACATGCCTGTAATCATTTCTGTAGGGATATTAAAAATGTGATAGTGTATAATACATCATTCAGTCCAAGACTTTGACAGTCTTTGCTAACAAAGAATATTAAATCAATAATCTTCAAGTGTGTTTTTTTTTTTTAATGGTGGGGAAATAGTGCTATACCAGTAACACATTATGACTAAGACAGCTGAGTTTAAGCTTTTTTCCCCTGAAGTAATGAAACACATACCAATTACATTTCCCCATACTCCAAATAAACATGTAGGCTAACCACTCCACAGTCTGACTGATTAGAACAGGATTCTAATCTTTCTCCAGATGGTAGTTTGAGTCCAGATATATCCTTATTTATTTATTTTTAACAATTTCCACCATTGCTTTATGTTTTTAAAATAATGCATCCTCATATCTCCATATAAAGATTTTTTTTTTTAAATCCCCATACTGTATGAGGTCGCCATGCACGTGGTATGGATAGTGCTATGACCTGGCCAATGTAGCAAAAGGGTTAATATGCTAATCTTTTACCTCTGGGGGCAGGTTTAACCATCATCTGCATTCACAAGTGGAACACACATCCACATCAGGATTTAGAACATCTGACACCCTACAGACATTCTATTTGATCCAATCCAGCAGAGCTGTGATGTCCCAGACAATAGTGTCACAATTTAGTACAGCTTTCATCATTAGTAATCAGAGTATATCAAATACCTATAACACAAGGGGAAACAAATGCAAATTCTGATAAAACTTTTCACAGCTTCAACTTGAAATTGGGTTTTTTCCATTTTTTTAAAAAAGTCACAATTTACTGCAGAGCAATTTCAATACACTGCTTGTATCCTGTCTGCTTGTGTTGTTTACTGTGATGTAAGCACAAACACCAAGGGGGCGTAGAGGGGTGCGATCCAACATCCTTCCTAAATTCCTGCATTTGAGAAATGGCAGTTGGCATTAGACAGTTAGAAGATTTGAGGAGCCAGAAAAAAGAAATCTAAGGAGACCAGATCAAAAGTAACAGAGAAATTGGCAACTGCTTGAGATTAACGAGTCCAAACTTTTTACCAACTGTGTTAAGAGCTACTTTTGTACTTCAAATGTTCTAAAATAAATAAATAAAATTAAAAAAATCAGTAATTAAATACTCATCACATGCCCACTATAAATCAAGACTTCCTGAAGCTAGATTTTAATTAAAATGTACTAGTCATCTCTTGTGCAATCATTTTAAATTAAGCTAACCTGTCAGTGTCGTGCCCCCCCCCCCCCCCCAAAAAAAAATATTCCAAACCTTTCTAATCACCAGCTAGCTAAAACTTTGAAATGGTTCACAATCCAGCCAGACAATGATTCCTAAGAGTGGTGTTTGATGACTGATGACAGAGACTAAATATAGTTATCATATACAGAGGCAATAGCTTTCCTTTGATAACTAAGACAGATAGCTTTCTGACAGTGCTGCCAAATAGAATATTTCTTCCATCTGGCCACAGATAACCTTGTTTCGAAGCATTCACTTGTCTGATCGTGTTTGCAGGGTCATTCACAATCGTTTTCGTTTTAAAATTCACAACATAGGCTGACTTGCCTGTACCTTCCTAGAATGATACCTGCAGATAAGTATGGTAAATACCACCTCCCTTGACATCATTTCTCATCTGTTATTCAACAAGGACCTAATGTCATCCACTACATTAGCAGTGGAAAATATTACTCCTCCACTGTCAATGACACCAGCACTGAATCAGACTAACTACACATGCTTATATACAGCAAGGGTAAGAAGCTGGGCTTGCAAACTTGATGGCTGTTTTGCACATTTCCATCTCCCTTGAGTCAACCTTAAGGAATGCTGTCTGCCCATGGTGTCCTTTTATCCTATTGTTAATCAGGCATTTTGGTTTTTTTGCATTTTGCTACCCGATTTAAAAAAAAACATCTGCTGCAACCCTCTTACCAATCTGGAAGACTGAAGATCAATGGACAACCTTTGTTCTGCTGTCTAGCTAATTGTCTCTCATTTGACATTTCCTGACTAGTCTACAGAAAGGATTGCCGAACTAATCAATGAGGTGAACTAGCCAGAAAATAATTCTCCCTGTGGGCACCCAGCTAAGAGATCTGAAAAACTCGGCATGAATGAGATTCAAAATTCTCATACATAACCCTGCACGGACTGTTAGGAGTAGATTGTTATACTTGAATAAGTAGCTGTCTTAAGCAACTAGATTTGACCCCACTCAAACTCCTTGCTAGGTGTTACTAAACTGTTTGATCAGTCCATCCATCAAGTTCTGTGGAAGCAGAAACTATAATCTATTTAAAAAGAGCAGTGGTGTCTGCCTAGGCTGATGTCATAATCAATGGTGTCTCATGTACTGTATTGTGAACCTGAAAAAGTGCTATTGAGACCTACATAAAGACTCTATTCTGAATATAGACGAGGCTGTCCTCATTTTGCCCTGTGTACTCATAATCTTCTTTCCACTCATGCTACAGTGTATAATTTTTACCCTACTGTGTATATTTAAAAAAACAAAAAAACAAACAAAAACAAAACACGATACATGAATTGCTCATTAAACTCAAAAGTTAACCTTTAGCTTCAATATCATGTTCATGATATCTGGGAGTTCAAGAAAGATTTCCTATATTGTCACTTAGATACAGCTACAGTCAAATCCATTTACAGCGTACCTGAGATATAACATACACACTGATATAAAGAACCAGTATCATGGAATCAAATAAAATCGCATTAAATCCTGTTTAAATTCTCCTTTTAGTACGTACTCTGATAGTGCATACTTGCTGTTATTACTCACATACCGCGATTGGAACGCAGTGGTCTGTGCTGCGCATATTGCGTACTCGTAGGCCTACTTCTTGCTGTTTGAACTTCACCTTGCTCTATATTACTGTAATTTATGCAGTATTATTATGGCCAGCGCTAAATGATAGTCAATTTCACTTAAGGACAAACTGTACATTATTGGAGAAATCTTAAAGGGACGAAAGCAGTCAGAATTATGCTGTCAAAGAGCACAAGTTTAAAAAGCAGCAATCGCTGAGGCAGTCATCTAAGGCCCTGCCCACATTAGAGTAAAAAAACAACAACCAAGTTCAAAACCGATTTACCTGAACCCTAGCCCAACAGTGTTAGAGTGTCCAGATTGCTGTAATGAAACTGAGCTAGTTTAACCCATATCTTGTTGAGAGAAAAAAAACTTTGCTGGATGACTGTATCCCAGAAACCACTGTAATGTATATACATTCTTCCTTCTTTTTTCCCCCACTCGTAAATGTTGTTATTTATTTTCATTTAACACGGGAGCAGAACGGAGGCGCTACGAGAAAGTGCCTAAGTAATCAAAAAGGGAATAATTTTTATGGGGGAAAAAATGCCATTGTAAATAAATGAGAAGTGCATTTGCACAAAGGGAAAATCTGGGGCGGATTTAATTTAATTTAAATAAAGACCTTTAACTTGCTAAAAACTCGGTTCTAAAACGTTAATGTGGCCAGGGCCTAAAAGCCTTCTTAAAATAGTGTACAGGCAATGATTACTGTACTGTACCTGAACTGACAGTTTGTATGGTAATGTTTATTGTATATTTTTATTATTATCAGTTTTATTATTTCTATAATGTATTATTACTGTACTGTATTTTTTATTAATTACTTTTACTAATTACAGAACAGTATTATTCAGTATATTATTTACATGTTTGTTATTTTTTATAATTCGTTTAGCTGACAAATGACAAATTAGGCAACAAAATTACTGTATTCAATAATTAAAATACATAATGTTACTTACTGTATAGTAATGTACAGTACCATTTACATGTTACATTGTTTTATATTGTTTCTTCTGTAATACCTGTATATTAAACCATGGGGGTGATTTGATCAACCTACAACGTGCCAGGTTAAGACGCAGCTGGATTTTATCAGAGTATTTTAAAGCACTCTTGGATTGCATCAAGCACTTATTTTTAGGGGTAATTGCAGAATAACCACATATCAGTGGTTGATGCCATCCAGGCAGATTCCCCAGTATTGTAAAAATAATCCAGCTGTGGCTTATCCCCACTGGGTAAAGGTTTATCAAATCCACCACAATGTCAAGTTGACAAATGCTTTAGCTAATGCCTTCAAAAGTGGCATATGTTTGCATGCTTGACTTGGTTTCTAAAAGTTTTAACCCTTTACTGCCCTGGGTATGTCCCCTTACCTAATTAATGATTATTTTCTCATTTTCAAACATATTGGACACTGGGCAGGAAAGGGATAAGGCAGAACTAGTACAATATTAGGTCAAATAAGTTCTTATAGTTTTACCTTAGAATCCATGAAATGAGCATTTTAGAAATGCTGCATGATTTTCACATTTACCTAATGATACACTTTTATTATTAATAATACATTTTGAACATTCCAGCGATCCAGCTTGTCGCTGCAGCAAGTAACCTAAGAAAAACATCAAGCTGTTAAAACATCTCATGTCTCAACTCAAAACTCAGAAGTGGGAAGCTGAGAAATGTACTTTTCAGAAAACGTGTTTCATAAAATGGACCTTTTCTGAACCAATCCCTTGTTGTGCGGAGCAGAGATCATAAAATTAACTCCTAATCCCTGTGGAGAGTGTCCTTGAAAGAAGCTGATATTGCTAATTTATACTTAATCTGTGATTGATGGAGTTCACAAGATAAACAGACAGCAAGAGGAGTTTAACAATGTTATGGATTTACTGTACCTGTACATGCCAAGACCAAAGCTGCAGAGCCTGAAGTACTTTGTTTGGGTATGGAAAAAAAGACTTTCTAACTGTTGACAGAACCACACTAACAGCACGGCATTAAGACGTAGGGTTTTCAAATCACTTTTATGTAATACAGTACTAAAAAGAAACAGTTAGAAAATTAGACAAAAAGGTGTCTCTCAAAGCATTTTTTCATTTACTGTAAATCACAACTTTGAACACTCAACCATGAGATATAATGTAAATCTAAAATAGAAAAAACATAAAACCCATTACAAAAATATTTTCTATTTCACAGTGATTTTCTGGTAACAATTACATGGATTGATTCCCGCCACTGTAGATTACAGTTAGTCTTCTGATGTACAGCAATACGAATTGGTGACCTATTTAACCCAGCTTGTCAGATAAACATAGATTGGAAGGCCATTGATTTGTGAAAAAAACAGGATTCCACAAGGGATACCCATTTGCTTAATTTTAGAAATACTGAAAGAAACTGAATACATTCAGTGACAAACTTTTTGGCTATAAGTCTTTCTCAGTGTCTTCAGTGTTGTTTGGAAATATAGCAGCCACAATGCTAACTTAATTTATAATGTTGATTTCTCCAACACCATTCATCAGTACAATCTGTCTTAAAGCCAAAGTCAGCGATCAAAGATCTAGTGCTTACTGGGGTGAGAAATTTACAATATCAATGGTATGTGTACTTGAATCAATAAAGCTTTTAACTAACTGTAGCACTTAAAAGAGATTTAAGGAGCAATTAATAATTGATTAAAAACCCCACGAGTAAAACAGACAGCAAGACGACAAGTAGTATTTCCCCATTGTTTTACAATCATGCAGGATATAGGGTGGTTGCTCACCTTATAATGTTTTGACTACTGGTCTCTATTTGAGAAAATGCTTGTCTGATAACATTCACCAGTGTGCACATATGGATTAATGTGTAGATTTTAAAGTGTACAGAATAAATCTGATTATACCTGAACGAAATCTCAAAGGTCTTCAGGAGGTTAAGCTTTTATCTATGGTAGGTTTGGAGAAAAGCCATGGAAATTCAAGGCAGTATGTTCATTAAGCACAGATTGACAGACAGCTACAATCAGTGGCAAGGTGGCACATTTTGAATGAGCCCCTTAAAACCTGAACGCAGTCATTTCACTGGGTCATGCAACACTACCTGATAGATGGTAAGCTTTGGTCAGTTTGGAATGGTATTTTCACAGTAGCACTGAAAAATGGACCAATAAACTACCCTATAGGCAAGAAAATAAATCGAACCTCATTAGTACTCAATCTGATCGCTTTCCTTATCTTCATTATAGAAGTTCATCTAGCCCTTCAATTGTTCTTGAGATAACATTCTTGCTGGCTGGAGTCCTGATCTGTTTAATTATTAACAATGCCCAACTAAAAAAACTGTCTGAGCAAAAGGCAAGGGTGACTTTCTGTAGAATATTGTTTGACAGCTATCTTGAAGTAATATTAAAAGTAGTACAATAAAGATGTGTACATGTTCAGGCTTGAAAGGACACTGCAGTAATAATTAGTCCACAAAATGACTACACAATCTGAAAGATTTCTTTATTACAATATGTTCACTCTTTTTTTAATGTTACTTTATTAATTTTAAAGCTACACAGGTCTCAAATGTGCAGTTCTGAAAGAAACGCATGTTATAGCAGACATGTATTTATTTTAACACATATCTGGTACTACATTAGGTTAAGGAAAGTTCTCAGCTGAAATAGCAAAACAAAATGACGAAGGAAATGCAACACTACCTAAATAACAAATTGAACTGCACAACTTGCAAGATTAATGAAATTATTGTGTTAGTTACCAACACTTTAACTATAGGTGTTGGACAACAAGAAAAAAACGTCAGCCATAACTCTGAGTTCCATTGTGACTACAATGCCCTTGAATCTGCAATATGTTTTATTCTTCTAGGAGGCAAACATGACAGAAAGATCATTTTTGCAATTAAAGCTGAAACATGGTGATGATTACATATACATTTTATATATATATGACCGCAGCTCATATAAAACTAGGAGACTAACCCCCATAGATGATGTCATATATGGCACGGGTAGAAAATACGGAACTGGGTACCCACGTGAAAAATACCTGGGTACCAGGATCTTTTTCAGGTAATGATTAAAAAATAAATAAATAAATAACCCATCACATATATTAGTGTTTAAGTGAATAACACATATTTATATATTATATAGTTCACATACATTTATTCCCTTCAGATCTGTAGACTTGAATAACCTTTTTCAGTACTGGAAACATCGAAATAAATAATAATAATAATAATAATAATAATAATAATAATAATAATAATAATAATAATAATAATAATAATCTGTTTAAATACAGTTATTAATGATAAATGTATTTCATGCTGCAGGATTTGTTGTTGTTAACATGACTTATGTTCAGTTTTAGTACAGCATCAATACTACTTTATGGACTGTTGCAATAGCTACCATAAATTGAGCCAGCTGGGTTTTGACGGCAGTTGCAAAAGAGTTAGTGGGACATGTGAGTCTGTTTGGTAACAATGAAGTGCCGTTCCTGATCACTAATTCTGTCTTGTGAATATGTAACAATGGAATACAAGCAAAACATTGGATGGAATTTAATTACCAAGCAGGAGAAAACGGAATCTGCAAACTCTGCCAAGGAAATATTTAATTTAAAAGGAGGAAGCACAGTTACTAAATGTGTTCCACATTATTTTATTTTTATTTTACTTATTTGCTTATTTATTTTTAAATAAAGGCTACTTATTTTATCTTTTTGGTAAGAAACTATATCTGTGAAAACAAAGACCTTGTTAGACTAATTCGAAGATAAAGATAATTCATTGATAACCTATTGTAGTGTGAATCATGTGTGATTCATGTATGCAACTGTTGTCATCTTCACACAAACTGAAACCATGGAAACAGGCGTGAGGCAGTAACAAGATTGAAACAGCGTGCATTGAGAAAAACATCTACGATGGATATGTTTAAGAGAAAGGGCACATAATTACTGTATTCAGCATGTAAGTGTACTTTTTATTTTTTTCATTACTTTTAAACATGCAAAAAAAGGCAAACTTTTTTTACTCAAAGCTGTAGTGGACTGTAAACTGAACTCTGTTATATGAGGAGGAGGTTAAATGTAAGCAAAACTTGCAAATAAAATGTACAAAATGAATTTACTGGTTGCAGAAGTATTCAGCACCTTAAGTCAGCACTTGGTAGAAGCACTTTTTGCAACAATTACTGCTATGAGTCTTTTTAGATAGGTCTCTAGTAGCTTTGCACAGTAGGATGGTGAAATTTTTCTTCACAGGAAAATTGCTCCAGTTCTGATAAGTTTGTTGGGGATCTTTGATGGACTGCAATCTTCAAGTCTCGCCATACATTTTCAATTGGATTCAAGTCAGGACTGTGACTGGGCCACTCAAGAACAATTATCTTCTTGTTCAACCACTCCGGGGTAGCTTTGGCTTTGTGTTTCGGGTTATTGTCCTGCTGAAATGTGAATTTCCTCCCCAGTTTCAGTGTCTTGGCTGACTCAAACAAGTTTTCCTCAAGGATTCGCCTGTACTTTGCACCATCCACTCTCCCCTCTATCCTGACAAGCTTCCCAGTCTCTGCTGAAGAGAAGCATCCTCATAACATGATACTGCCACCACCATGCTTGACAGTTGGGATGGTGTTGACTGGGTGATGTGCAGTGTTGGGCTTGCGCCAGACACCACACTATGGAATTTAGACCAAAAGTTCAATTTTTGTCTCGTCTGACCACAAAACCTTTTTCCACATGTCTGCAGTATCATCTACATGCTTTTTCGCAAACTCTATACGTGCTTTAAGATTAGGCTTTTTGAGTAATGGCTTCTTTCTTGCCACCCATCCATACGGGCCAGCTTTGTGTAGGGACCGGCTTATTGTTGATGTGTGAAAACTCCCATCTCAGACACAGAACTTTGCAGATCTCTCAAATTCATTGTTGGCTTCAGAATGACATCCCGAACCAGTTTCCTGCTTGCCCAGCTGCTCAGTTTGGGAGGGCGACCTGATCTGGGTAGTGTCTGGGCGGTATGATGCATCTTCCAATTCATCATACCAATTCAAGCCCACTGAGAGGGATAATCTGTGCCTTTGAAATTTTCTCGTACTCTTCTCCTGCTCTGTGCCTCTACCACTTTATCCCTGACTTGTTTCGAAAGCTCCTTGGTCTTCATGGTTGCTTTATTGGATCATTATGTGAGTTGCAGCTTGAAAGTATTTATGTACTGGAGGGAAATTATCTACAAGTTAAACCATTTTGAGGACACACAAGCTGAAACCATTTCATAAATTTTGTGACCTTTCAAACAAATCATTTGGACCTGAGCTGATTTAGGACTGCAGTAGCAAAAATATTTATGCAACTGAGATTAATCTGTTTTTCTATGTAAATCTTACTTGTTTATATTCATATGCATTTTTAAAATGTATCAGCGTGGAATAGTTTGCGTAGATTTTACATGTAAAGTTTAATTTGAAAGCGTTGCACGCTCAGGTGCCAACAAAATGTGGAAACTTTGCAGGGGCTGAATACTTCTGCAAACCACTACATACATACATACAGTACACACACACCATGTTTCAGCTTCAATTGCCACTACAGCAGTGCTCTGTCCAACTCATCTACAGTATCACAGTTTGCTTTCAAAACAGAGGTCACTCTAATCAGAGGTGGCGAGAAGTTTTTGTTTAGGGTTTCAGTCTGTTTAATTTCTAATGCCAATCACTGTACACATCGCTGCTAATTAGAAGAAAAGAGTATTGGCAAGCATAATCTACAGTGGTGTCTAGCAAACTTGCTCTTCAATAAATTGCTGCAATTTAATCGAGAATACATCAATAGTAACAGGCGGCTCTACGGCACTTTGATGAATAATCTTGTTTCTATATGTACTATTAACATCTTGAGTTACACAAAGAGACCTTTCTGCAGAATAGCAGATACTAATTTCCAACAATGCTGTTGTCTGCTAAACAGGCATTTATATGTTGTTCATTAAAGCAGTCAGTCATATTGTGCTTTATGCAGTATTAAATAATTTTGGGTCCTCAGTTGCTCACCTAGTAAAGGCTCTAGCATGTTGAAGACAGGGTGAGTCATTTGATCAGGAGCTCCCCGATTCGAATCCTGGCTCCTGATGTAGCACCATGCTGAGGCCCCACAGGTGGCGGCTGCTGCAAGTTCAAACAGGTTCCCGAGCAAGTACAATCGGGAGCTCATAGACAGCGCAGAAGGAATAGCTACAATATTAAGAACATGATCTTCATCTTATTAGCCAGGTAGCCATATTCAGTACCTCATTTTTGAAACCCTTAATTTTAAAAGGAGATTTTTGGGTTCCAAATCAATCATTTAGCTTTCTGGATGCACTGTTAATAATTAATTAACTCTCAGTGATCAAGCAGATCTAGAGCACATGTCACAGAAACAGTATCTCCTGTCATGGCACCCAGTGGGTGAGCTATATGTAGAAAACTGCTTTCTTCAGACCTGGTGCTTTGTAAAGTATTTCTGAAATTCCTCTATTGAAACAATGCAAAACCAATAGCACTCTAGTCTGGACGAAGCTGCAAGTGAACCAAACGAAACATCTTAAAATATTTTGTATTTTGTCATTATCAATGTTTTATTTGAATCAGTACTCTATATGATTAGCAATATAATGTATTTGCGGTAAAGTTTGTCAAGAAAAAAAAAAGATCTGGCCACCTTTTACAACATAACATAACACATTAGTGGTACCATTTATTTATTTTTTACCATTAGTGATTTTTGTTTAATTTTACATAACATCCTATGTATTTATCACAGCTTCTAGACAATTTGTCACACCATTTAAAAAAAAAGAATTCATAAATGTATTGTATTAAACTGAAATTAATATACAGCTATGGCCAAAAGTTTTGCATCACTTACAATTTCAGTATTGAAACATAATACAAATGAACTATATGAACCTGATTGATTACATTATGTTAAATAAAATAAACTACAAAATGATATTGCATAAATCTACCAGAAGCCATAATAGTAGTACAGTATTTCATGTTAGATTTCAAAAAGTCAATTTTTTTGGCCTTAACTGTAGGTTATCAATACTTATTGAGACCACTTTATAAAGACATTGTTTCCAATCATTACAAAACTCAGACTTGATTGTTTTTACAGGAAAACCTGCATTTACCAGCCTGTAAGCCTCAATGACTAATAGATTAAATTGACAAGACTGATAATAGTTTTGTGCAGCTTTAATGGAAAACTGCAACTTCAATAAAACAAACCTACATTAGGATCACAATCTACACTACTGTTAACATATATCACAACTAGGAAAAATGTACTGTAGCTGGGTAACGAACTTGCACAAGAACCATTACTAATGGCACCATTTAGATTTTGAAGTAGAAACTTAAATAACAATACTTCAGCATATGTTCTGTACTGTATTTGACAGTAATGGGGGACAATATCCCTACAGCAGTCATTTTCATTACAAGTTCTTATTCACACATCATCATACAACCTGCAAAGCCTCAGCACATCACAACCACTCTTGTAATGAGTGACAGGTAATCAAGTTTCAAATCCCTCAAAAAACATTTCTTCATCAGTGTTTCCACTACACTGAGAATAAGCCATTTTGCCACTGAATTGTATTATTCTTCCAGACTACAGCAGGTGCAGCAGTCAAAGTGCCAACCCATTGTTCTCACTCATATATAATATGGTAATTACATTCGAAGCGAAGAATAATGCAGCCATTAATACTCATTATCGGCCACCAAAATAGACAATTACACGAATATTCTTTCTCCATTTTTTGTATGCTTGGTAGCCATACATAAAACAAGTAAACAATTGTGATTTTTTTTTATTACTTGTCTGTTCCAAATGAAAGTGATAAAATAAAATGCAAGGCACTAGGTTAATCAAGAACATCATTTTTATAAAGTGATTAACACAGAGATACACTTATTCCTCAGTGCGCCATGCATTTTCATTTAGTTTACTTATTCAATATGAATCTACGAATCTATCTGCAATACGGTAATTTCGTAGCTGTTCAGTTCTGGCGGGATTTAGCCCAGACAGTAGGCAGAGCAGCGAGAGGTTGCAAACACATCAACAACGTCAACAGAGAGCTTGGAACAGTGAGTAAAAAAAAAGAAAGAAAAATAAAAAAATGCCAAAACGTAATTATTACATATTTTTAAATATGTTAATAAATAATAATAATAATAATAATAATAATAATAATAATAATAATAATAATAATAATAATAATAATAATATAAAAGTAGCAATACATAAATATCACCATATGGCAAGTTAAACTAATTGGCCACAAATTATGCACCCGGGAGTGCACTGAAATGAGCTTGATGGCTGCTTAAAAAAAAAAAAAAAAAAAAAAAAAGAAGAAGAAGAAGAAGAAGAAGAAGAAGATGATGATTACACTGTGTAACACAATTTTTGTTCCTGGGTAGTAAGTGTTATTTCCTAATTGCTTATGCCTCAAAAGTATAGAAAATGGCTATTATTCCCCACAAACTTTGCTTTTGTGACCAGGCCAGTGATATTTCAAAATATCACTATTTCCAATGGGAAAATGGGCAAATGTGTGTCTTTTCATTCACATAAAGTCAGAAAAAAACAACATATGAATCCAAATTAACATGCATTTATACTAAAGTAATACAAAGATGACTACAAAAGATTTAGAAGTGAGTAGTTTTTCGAGATTTACAATTATACTGTATTTACTGTAAATACTGTATAATTGTAAATCTCGAAAAACTACTCACTTCTAAATCTTTTGTAGTCATCTTTGTATTACTTTAGTATAAATACATATTAATTTGGATTCATATGTTGTTTTTATGTGAACGAAAAGACACACATTTGCCCATTTTGGAAATAGTGATATTTTGAAATATCACTGTCCTGGTCACAAAAGCAAAGTTTGTGGGGAATAATAGCCATGTTCTATATCTTTTGAGGCATAAGCAATTAGGAAATAACATTTACTACCCAGGAACAACAAAAAAAAAAAATTGTTACACAGGGTAATACTAAGAGTGAGAGGAAGGCTATTTAAATAACCATTAAAATAGTCTATATTTAAATGGTTTCATTAGTCTTATCAGTTATTTAACAATGTGTCCTGGTTTTGAGCTTTGAAAATGTGGTCACTGGTTCCAAATATGTATTGCCTCTTCAGACATCTGTTTTACAAATGAGATGTAAGAACTTTCTTTTTCTGTTTTGTTTAAGCTTTGGTTATTACACCTTAAACTTTATAGCAAGCTGTTCTCTCGTGGTTTATGCAATGACTTTAAAAACCAACAAGGAATACTTAAACATGCATGCACTGCAAATGTATTTGCTGAAAATTAATTAATTTGAGGTAAACAGGTCTATCCACCAGGTCTATCCACTCTAATTAAACACTGACAAGGGCACTAGAAGACTACACAGCAAAATGACCCTAGAAACAACTAAACAGAAGGTAAAGCACAGCCCTCGTTTCATTATGAAGTACTGTATAAATGGCCATAAACAGAGACTATTTTAATAGAGCTGAAGAGAATAAAAAGGTTAATACCAAATAAAATAGCATTTCATCAATATTATAAACATCTCTGAACCCACACCTTGCACTTATCTTGCTTATACAGTACTCACATTTCTGCACCAATATATGAAAGCAAAGGATTAACTGCTTTTTCACTCAAAATGCTGTATATCCAAGTATAACTCAAACAAATCATTGTGTGATTCTACAAAGAATCCTGTCGAGCTTAAAATAAATAAAAAAAAAAACATTGTTTCCTGAGTCCTTAATTAGAGAGGCATGCAAAAAACCCTACTGGTAAGAAAGTGAAACATATTCAAGAATCCACTTTAACAAACAAAATGCTATGGTAGCACTACTGCAAAATTACAGTACCCTGTGTATTTCACAATTTACTTAATTGTAATTACTGGTTAAACTCAGTATATACACACACTGATGAAGGCTTTTTAGCCGAAACATGTTTGTGATTTTCCTTATGGATTAGAATTTTAACCTGTTTTTTCTTCAAAAAATGAAACTGTGAAATGAATACATAATGAAAATGACTTTTTGGAATTAATTTGTTTTTTTTATGAGTGCAGACATTTGTGCCATTGCTATTGGAGAGGGAGAAACAGAAATCTGTGAAGACCACCAGTTTCCATAAATAAGTCCTTAAAAGTTGGAAAATATAAAATAACTGAAAGAAAATCTGACATTTTAACAAAAGGCTTGCATTGATTTTTACAATTTAGTAAAAAGCCAGCACTTTTATAATTGTTTATATAATGTCCACCACTGTTCTTTAAAACTGTGTTCTGTAAACATGAATACTACACTTTAAAATAAATACAAAATGAAAAATTGCTCCCTTTATTTAACTTGCACATTAAAAAACAAGTGAAATGCTGAAAATATTAAAATTTGTGAACGGCACAAACATGGGAGTTTTACAATTTACTGTCATTAAATTAACCAATAACATTGAATGGGCACGAATGCAATTCAAGCCCACTAAATCAAGGAGCATCTCTACAATTAAAGGTAAAGTAGTAGATAAAAGGTTCTACATTAATGGTGAGGCAATACCAATAGTGTCTGAGAAGCTAGTAAAAAGTCTTGGGAGATGGTATGACGGGGATCTAAAGGACACAGTTTGTGTGGGAGAAGTTAGACAACAAGCAGTGGAAGGGTTGAAGAGCATAGACAGCAGCGCTTTACCGGGCAAACTGAAACTCTGGTGCTTTCCGTTTGGTCTACTGTCAAGACTGCTGTGGCCACTGATTGTGTACAAGGTTTCCTTGACAACAGTTGAGAAGCTGGAAGCTTTAATCAGTTCATATGTCAGGAAATGGTTGGGAGTTCCACGCTGCCTCTGCAAAGTGGGACTTTATGATAAAGGAATACTGCAGCTACCAATCTCTGCTCTAACCGAGGAGTTTAAGTGCGCCAAAGTCAGACTGGAAATGACATTAGTAGATTCATGTGACAAATGCATAAGGGAGGCAGCACCTATGTTGAAAACTGGAAGAAAATGCGCGGCAAAGAAAGCTGTGGAAGATGCTAAGGCTGCCCTTGAAATCAGATATATTATGGGGCAAGTTCAGCATGGAAAAGGAGGTCTTGGTCTCAGTTCAGCTCCTCCTACATGGCACAAGGCAACCCCAGCTCAACGGAGGAAGCTGGTAGTCAACGAGGTGCAAAAGCAGGAGGAGAGGATCAGGTGTGCAAAGGCCGTTTCCCAGGCCAAGCACTCTACAACCCGGTTTTCAGAGATGTCGGGTTTAATGGCCAAGAGTTGCATTGCACAGTGAAGAACTTATCTGAAGCAGCAGAAAGGAGCAGCAACTGGCTGTGGTTGAGACGGAAAGATTCTGGATGGGGATCTCAAGCACAATAGAAAGAAAGCAATGCTGATGTACAGGCAAGTAAGCTGGGCTGAGCTGAGTGAGGGATGGAGGGGGTGATGCTGGGACGCCAGAATCACTGTTGAGCCCTCTTGAGTTGTTGTGGGCTAGTCGACGAAACACAGAGGACAGAAAGTGCCCACTTGAAGACCCCAGAGATGTACCCTACTTAGCTCAATCCAGCCAGTTGTCATGCTGATGCTGGGGAGACCACACTGTGTTGATCCCCAGAGCCAGCATCACAGCCGTTGTGTGCATGTGTGCGCTGATGCGCTGGGGAGGAAAAATAAGCTGATCCCTGGAGCCAGCATTACACTTCAGCAATCAACACCATACAGAAGGATATCTATATCATCAGATGGAAAGCAACGCAAATGGATGGAGATGCAGTTGGATCACATTAGTTTACTGTAAAACTATGTCTTAGTTGGTGCTCATGTTGGTGAGAACTGAGTTCAAATCAGCATGAAGTTAACATCTACTCTCATGTAATGGAAATCAAAATCACCATGGCTAACAGAGATGAGTGAATTATTGACTGGTGAAATATTGAGGGAGCACTATATGTATAAGTATTTAGAAAAATATGTTTCACACTAGCTTGCCGATTTAAAATTTTTTCATTCCCCTGACCAGATCTATTTAGTCACGATTAGACATCACGTTGCTTGCAAGGTCACCCAATGTCAGACTGCCTCTCTCTTATCACTCTTACCTTGACTTTCTCTTCCAGCTTGCCCATTCGGACGGTCCCTTCTATAATCTTGTTGAACACTTCTTGCTTGTCGGTTTCCAGGTATTTGGCCTATGGCATAAAGGGCAGACGAAGGGTTATGGGACTGGGAATGAAGGACTGAGTGGAAGAGAAATGAAATCAAGTTAAACTGATGAGAAAAACAACTGTAATGACGTTCCCTATACAAGTTCTTATATTCATGCATATTGATTTTACAGCATAATGTTAAATGTTCTTATACCATATGAGACATGGCCACTTTAATTACCTTGTAATAACTTGCCTGTGCATAAAAAAAACTGCTACATATTTTGTTATTATTTAAATTTTATTCCACAAAAATTGATACTGTCACTAGTGGGGCGGGGGGGGGGGGGGGGGGATTTTTTGGTATTTGGAAATTTGATTGGAAGAAAGCAACTAAAAGGTTACTTTATAACATCCACATGTTCAGAATATATACTTTCCTACCTGTGAAATATCTTATTTTCTTTGTCTGTATGGTTTTTTTATTGTTCTGTCAATACTCTATGTAATTAATACTGTTCTGATGACACACACATAATAAAATGCAACACGTGTAATTGACTGCATTTTGGGAAAAAAAAAAAAAAAAAAAAATTATATACTGTAGTTACTGAGAGGACAATTTAGAATTAAAAAAAGAAGCCTTGTTAATATATTTTGCAATGTCATTTTAAAAAGTGCCATCTGCATGTCTCTAGAGATTAACTGTAAGAAAAACAACTGGATACCTTTTAACCTTTTCACTTATAGGGAAAATGCATCCCAGGCTTTCAATTGAATGAACAGCTGCTGTAACTACAAATAAACAGCGGTATTGAGATGTCCAGATGGAGCGATTCAGAAAACGTTCACGTACTCGTGGCCCATGGGACGCATGGAGCATCGACTGACAACCAATAAGGACACCAGTAAAACTGGCACAAACTATGAACTATACAAAAAGTAAATCAAAATGAGTTCTAGCTCTCCTGAAGGAGTCAGTATTGAGACATGAATCCATCCAGAAAACCATGAACACCTTGCAGAATCATTCACTCAATGATTGCTCTGTTGATTATCTATTTAGACATGTGACAGCGTTACTCTTATCCTGCACAGAGGACAGCATCCTCTAAACAATACAGATACGTGACTTGTGTAAATAATATAATGTTGTAAATTGTTTGTTTGTATTTGTGACCAGGAAATATAGGGTTAATGTGTCCTGTATCATCAGTTGTTCATAGCCTCTCTAAGATTAGAATGTGAAACATCAATGAGGTGATTAGGCTCTTATTAGGCAGTGTTTTAATTATCTTTGAACTAGCCTGGCTGTATATAATATTGGGTTTGGGGGGGAAGCTCATTAGAAAAGGGGAGAGCAAGGTGGTGCTTGGTGAATACTTTGTGTGTTTGTGTAAAATGTACCCAACCATCCTGCTAAGAGGTGTATCATTTGGTGACTCAGTTGAGCATCTATTTGTTTTGTGTTTTATTTGAGTCTGCATGTTATTTTATGCTAAAACTGTTGCATACATATATTCTAAACATGCAGATATAATAGAATGACTCCAGTGTGTCTGCTCTAGTCCTAGTGATTGTTAATATAATGAATCTGCTTTGAACTTAATATGTTTCAGCTTAATGTTATGCTCCCTTTTGAAATTTCCTTGAAGTTCTTTAATTGGGTACAGAGTCTATTCTGCTGCTGAAATGTATTTTAATTATCTAAAATAGTCCAGTAGATGAAACACATTGAGATGAACTGTCATTTTCAGGAGTCTCCTGGAGACATCACACACTGAAGCAGTGGAGCAGAATCTAAACCATCCCATTACACACAACTGACATCAGTTAAAACAAATTACCAGCTGGCTTTCAGATAACATAACTGATCTATGGCTGGTGGATGGAGCCCACGGGGCTAAAGCAAATCTGCTAACATTTTAGCTGACATATGTAGGTTTTCAAAGGTAAATCTTACTATATAATTATAAGACGTCAAGGGCAGGTGTGAGTGATAATTAGAAGTGGTATGAAAACGAAGGAACAATAATACATTCCTGACCAATATAACCTATGTGAGTGCAAGGAACAATGGTTTGGTTTACGTGCAAAAATAAAAATAAATCTCACTATTTAAGTGGGAAGGAAATCAGTTGTAATGTATGTCTGAAATGTGAATGATATAAAGCTGACTGTGATAATACCTAAAGTCATTTTATCTGGAGCTTGTCCCCATTGACTCCCATTACAATATGGTGGTAATAAGTGGCATTAAAACAAGTGATATTAAGCAGGTTTCATTGTAATTAATTACATGTAGAAAATGTGAACTGTTAGCAACATTGCAGTTACGCCTGTTCTTATTTTTTTATTTTATTTTGAAGATATGCAGGTTTTTCTGTGGTACAGTATTTTGTTTCCTGATAGTATATCACTACTGGGGTTGACTCCAATGATCTTAACAGTGGTGGATCTAACAGCTTCTCTCCTTATCTGCTGGTTCTCCAACTACATCAAATAAAAATACAGTGAAATTAGGTTTATACATTTTACATCTGCTGTATTGAGATCACCACTGTTTAGAGGATTAAAATAGAGCAGCCCTTGTGGTAAAAGACAATTTTCATGGCTGGCAAAGAACCTGTTCCCAATTAATATAAAAAACAAAAAAAAGACACTCAGACATAATGATCCTAATGTGGAAAAATGATCTGAAAGTCTTGCTCATCACTTCTTTAAGGTTGCATAATAATACAGGCCTAAAAAAATATACTGACAAGACATTAACGGTTTTAGATACTACTTAGGAGTTATACAACAACAATCGGTCCACAGTTATTGGCTGCCCTCCAGTACTGCCTCAGCAATTTGTTCATCAATGAACAACTGACCGAAACAAACTTGGATGCGATGTGGAATGAAAATCCTAACCTGGTTATTTTACTCTGCAAGGTTCCAGGACCATTTGTCACCAAGCTAAAAGCAACATAACATGAGATGGTTAGTCTGAAAATATAAGATTTTACATTTTACATACAGTAGGGTTTTAAAATGAGCCTCCGAGCTATGAACCACCTGAAACATTGGGAGACAGATCTTTTAAGCAAAATACCTTAACATAAACTAAATAGCTGACAGAGATAAGGTTTAACCAGACTGAGTAAGACACAGCTTCAGTATGTTTGTGCTCAATAAATATGTGTCATGTTTAAACACAACATCTATTTATTTGCATTTCAACTGTGCTTGCTTCTACCAAAGACTACCAATTTCCCTTGTAGTGTTTTCCAACACATTAAGAGCCCTGAATGGGACACACTACTTCAACCAAGAGTCATATTGGGGCTTGTTGAGTCCCATACGGCTCAACAGCCAGCTGTTGGACAGCCTTGGTTTAGGGTTTAAATCGATTAAATATTAGCCAAAATATTTAGAATTGTGTAAATATTCAAACAAATGTCTTTTTAATATGTACCATACACAATTCTATTATATTTATTGCCTTCTGATATAATGTTCAACTTCTGTTCATTATAATGCTCGCTTGGACGACCAACCTTTCTCTTAGAGAGCAGGTCAGACCCCAGGCTCTTCTAGTCCTAAGCCTTTTAAGACTGCCTGCACAGGTCCCCAGTGCCAGCTGTGCCAAATTGCATAGTGCTTTCTTATACTTAGATCATCAAAGTGAACATGATCACTGGCCTTCAACAGTGAAAAGCTAATGCATAAACTCTACCAAGATCACCATATCCTATCAAATGTGTGCAAAAAAATAATAATACTATTTTAACTCAAGCAATACTTTGTATTTTGCAGTACTATATATTCATTTCTGCATCAAACATGTTAGGAGTATACTGTATTAAAGTTTCAGTATGTGACTGATAGTGAGGTAAAATGTATTAAATACAACTGTAATCAGACAGACAGTTTCCTTTCCCCTGATCTCATACAGCAAAGTCATTCCTGTTATCAAACAGGCAGAAGTGCAAAAACAAACACTATCACTTGAATGGTAAAGTGGAGTAGTGAAATTGACAAATGCAATTCTGGGGTTTTAACAGATTAACTCCAAACCTAACATTTCTCTTTCTAGTGGCTTCATTTTGGGATAATTCTAGCAATACTACACTTTAAAATGTCCTTCAACAAAACAGCCAGTCTATCAAAACTGTGATATGGTCTCTTAAAAAAGGCAATGCTTAATGTACTGAATATAAAGAAGTAACATCCAAATGGCTGAAGATTGTTGTCTTCCTGTTGAAAATATCAACTCTTTTGATGTCAGATGTTATCAGCCTTACAAACACCATTGGGGAAAAAAAGACAATACACTTTAAATGGCTGAAAATGTGAGGATATTTGAACTTTGTTTCATTTTTCAAGGCCTTTTTTTTAAGCGCCCAATTATTTACTCACCACAGCAATCGCAACAGATCAGGATAACTGCTGAAGCTCACCTCTGATCTCACCACCAAGCCAGTAGCACCTTTACACCAAGGAGCTTGAAAGCAGCTGTTGGCGAGGTACTTGTCCCTGGAGGACAAAGGCTAGCCCTTCAGGTGTCTCTGAGCTCACCAGGTTTCTGTCCAGTATGGGCTTGTGAGGACTCTTTCTCTGATGATTTTATCTCCCTAACCTATGGGGTCGCTAGAGTGCATAATGCTCCCTGTGAAGATCTGCAATTTCATACAACAGGATGCAAATGTGCACTTCCCAGAAAAAAGGGGGTAATATAACTGGCCAAAATAATTAGGCACTCAAACTCAAAAGGCTGTGCTTTTATCAGATGAGCCACTGTGGTTTCAATGGTGTGAGTAGCTTGTGTGTCTATAGCTAAACTAAGCTGGTCAACTAAGTCTTCTTTCTGATAAATGAAAGACTACACCAAGCAGGCAACAATGAATCCTACATTAGTATGGGGCACTGCAGCTTTAATCCCAACTCCAGACAAGTTTTTGCTTTCATCTACAGTATCTTTAAGAATGATAAAAAAAGAACAAATAAGGGCCAGACCATAATACAATTTTCAAAAGCAACAGATCAAAGCGTATACACTTTAGTTCTGTGTATTTTAATGGGAACACCTGCTGCTTCAGTCAATATCACCTTTTACCAGGTCTGCCCACGCACTGTGAAAAGGACACACCTTATGATCCGTTTGAACATTCCCTAGTATCTCCCAGCCAGTCAGCCCCTGCACTACTGCACTTCATCTTAGCAGCAGACAGTTTCACTTTATACAAAAAACAGAATACAGTAAACCCTTTTCTGTTTTAAACAGTTAATGTAACAAAAAATTCTCATTTTGTTGTGTAAACTTGATTTATTAAAGAATCACTTACCGTACATAGTGAAATAGTAAGCAAGCTGAATTGGGTTTAGTTGCATGGCTTGAATGAATAACTTTGGCCAAGTCCAAGCTAGGCACATTAACTTACTTGTTATTTGTTTTCTCATTTCAAAAAATGTAAACTCTACCTGTTGGGCTTTACAGTGGAGTTCCTAAATGACTTTAAACCTCCATTGCTTATCGTTCTGTAAGCAAGGGCAGCAGTAATAAGCAAATGCGTTTTGCCTTTAGGAGACTTGAAAAATAGTACATTTATACACTAGACAATGACTTGAAGCACGTATATGAAGATGCCTTTCAAAAACCTAAAGCTACATTTTCAATGTTTTCTTAATAAGCAGTATTTGACTCACAGAAATTGGATTTTAAGATCCAGAAGGCTTGCAGATGACAACACATGAAATGTTATTATTCCAAAGTTAAGCAACTAATAAAAAAAAACAAAAACAAAACAAAAAAAAAAAAAAGTATGAAAAAATTGATTGATGGAAGGAATATATTTCATTAAACCTACAAAAACATGTGTGTACTATCAACTGCTCTGCTCCGGATTGTGAATGATTTCCTGCTCAATGCTGATGCTCCCTCTGTGCTTGTCCTCCTTGACTTAACAGCCGCTTTTGACACCATAGATCATGGCATTCTTCTTGACCGCCTTCAGAAGTATGCTGGAATCTTTGGAACCTGTCTCTCCTGGATGTCCTCTTGCCTATCCAGACGCATGCAGTCTGTTTTCTATGTTGGACGCAGTGGCGTTGCAAACCCGGTCACTTGTGGTGTCCCCCAATGATATGTTCTTCTCTTCCATATCTACATGCTTCCCTTGAGTCTCCTCATCTGCCAACACAGCCTCATGTTTCACTCCTATGCTGACGACACCCAGCTCTACTTAAAACTCGACCCTGGTAGCCCCTCTGCCATGGTCAGGCTCTCGGCTTCCATTCAAGACATCGAGGCCTGGATGTCTGCCAATTTTTTTTTCAGCTGAACACTAGCAAATCTGAACTCCTTCTAGTAGGATCTCAAACTCAACTTAAGAATCTGAATATAGTTGCCCTGAACCTCAGAAACTGACTGCTGCTGCTGCTGCTTTCCCCCACAGTATGAAGCCTTGGTGTACTTCTTGACAGCATCCTCTCCTTTGATGCCCATATCTCCTCTGCGGTCAAATCTTCCTTCTACCATCTACTAAACATCTCCAGTCTGTCCCTACCTTTCCCTCCTGGATGCGGAGATACTTCGTAATGCATTTGTCTCCTCTCGACTACTACAATTCTCTATATGGTGGTCTCCCGGCACGCACCGTAAACCGACGACGACTGCAGCTAGTTCAGAATGTCACTGTCAGAATCGTTACCAGATCTAAAAAAACATGATCACATCACCCCCTGTCTTGCCCAGCTGCACTGGCTACCTGTAAAGTTCAGGATTATTTTCAAATCTCTCCTGCTCACCTACAATGCCCTTCATCACACAGGTCCCGAGTACCCCCTCAACCTGCTGACCCGCTATGTCCCTACTTGCAAGCAGAGGTCCTCCAACTCTGGCCTACTTGTTATCCCCAAGCAAAAATGCACCACACTTGGAGAACGCTCGTTTAGCTTCATGGCTCTGACTCTTTGGAACTCTCTCCCAGCTTTGGTGCGTGATGCTCCCACCGTCGCTCGCTTTAAATCAACTCTCAAGACCAACCTGTTCTCTCTTGTTTTCTATGTTCTTTAAGCCTGATATCTGCCATTAGCTGCCATGTTGCTGCTACTATTTCATGTATTATGCACTTTCCACTGTAATTAATATATTATGAATTTTATTTTTTTAAACTGTATAGCATGTATTATGCATTTCTCTGTATTTAAAGTATTATGAATTTTCGTGTTGTTACTGCATCTTGTAAAGCACTTTGTGATGGTGGTCCACTATGAAAGGCTGATAAAGATTGATTGATTGAACTGTAGTTTGTTTTTCCCTTGCTGCAGTAGGCTTATTTTCCAGTGGCTCATAATGACCTCTGTGTGCCAGGGTTTGAAGTAGCTGTGGATTAATTACAGAAGTAGCCCTGTCTGAGGGGTCGACAGTCAAAACCAAGTAGAGATCCTTGTTTTGTTCCTTGTTGTATCAACAAAATGAACTACAGAGGGAAAGAATTGTGTGGTTTGCTGTTTTCAAACATTAGCCTGGTGCCATCTGCAATTACAAGATTCTCTCCTGGGCTTATTGTTAAATTAATGTCATAACAATATTTCAATCATCCCGCCCTACTTTCTTCAGTGCTAACATATCAAAATCAGCTATTCTACGCTTTTTGAGTAAGATTCCTCCTTGTTTCAAATTAAGCAGTACAGTAGTTGCTGTGATCATTTCTTTTTACACCAGAACCCCGCTGTGTGCAACAGATTATGGGCATCCTGAAATAAGTTTATGGAGCTGAGAAATTTTCAACTTGGAATAACTGAGTGGGAAATGAACTTCAGGATATCATAGATGTAAAAAACAAACCCTTGCAAATTATGCAGTTCTTTAAAATGAAGTCCAATTACTGTGATTGCTTCTGAAAAAAGAAGAGAAATTACCAGGGCATTGACTAGTAATTCTGTACTTTTGAATGCAAGGAGAAAGCATCTGAAAAGCCAATATTATAATTTCACACACACAAAGAAAGATGAATGTATTTTACATGTAATTGATAGCAATGGGAAAAAAAGTAATTTACTGGGTAAGGGAGGCTGTTTATGGGTTGCAAGCAAATTTATCAGCAAAACTGATTAAATGCCACAGAACACTGCTAGCAGGGCGAAATTAGGCACCATGTCAATCTTCAATCCAGACTTTCCCAGCAACATATTAGATTATCTCAACGGCTGGAAGCAGCTAATTTATTTTCAAACTGTTTGCGATTGCATTTGATTACATCAACTTTCAAATACAATTCACTATCTACTACCTCAAAGTTGAAATCAGACCTTAAGGTAAAGAAACAAAGGGATGAGAAACTAATATCTGTTGTGTGCTGCCTGTGTGTTTTTTTCTTTTCTTAACTGGACTTAAAACTGCCTTTGTGTAACTTTGTGACAGACTGGCGTCAAAGGAATTGATCAGAGAATTACTTGGGGCAATAAGGATGGCCGATTATTTAGAAGGGCTTAAAAAACTTTAGGGGCTACGTTGAAAAAGATAATACAAAAACACAGATGTGGCAAAAACTGGGGATGGGGAATTTGGGGCCCCTTTCCCTCCCTGCTTATTAAATATATTGGTATCACCACAGTAGATAAATCATACCTTCTATAAATCTATATCCCTGATGTAGGTTCTTAAATAGTAAGGAGTTTCAAATGTGATTTTAATTGCTTTTTACATTTCCATTATTACAGTATTTTATGACGTTTGCTATCATTCTGAGCAGTTCTGGGTTCTAAATGTGCCTTGGTCTGGCTTTCAGCTTGTCTGGAGAATTCTAAGTGCCGGTGTCACGGGAAATAAGTTCTACGCAATAAGTTCTAAGCCTTTCTACGCACGCGCGAATCTTAGAGCTTAAAAGGCAAAGTTTAGCTGTCGGGTTTCTGTCTGTGTAATTTTATTCGGAACAGACTGTTATTGCGATCTTTCCAGTGTGTCTAGTAAATTATTTTACTCCTATAATGTTGTCAGAATCTTTATTAAAAGCTACATTGTGTGTGGTGAAAATCTAAAACACATCGCTGTAATATTAATAACATGTTTTTCATATTATTATTTAATAGTATGTTAACTTTAGGCTACGTGTATATGACATAAACTGAAATAATTTATCATTTGTCGTGCTATTTATTTTTATGTGCAATTATATTGGTGTGTAATAACAGTTTCTAATACAACATATTATCTGTTATTTAATAATAGGTGTTGTTTAATTCCCAGTTTACAAAGACGTGGCAAACTCTCACCAGAGTTGTAATTTTTATTTGTAATTGACGCGGATATTTATAGTTTTTCTTTGTACAAATAAAACAGCGAAAGAGAAATAAATACATGTATAAATTGTATGTGTGGACATACTGTATCAGAAACCATTATGCATTTGTCTTGCAATTTATTTTGATGTGCAATTAGCCTATCTACTGCAGTCATAAGACAGTATTGAAAGCTATCAGACAGTTTTGAAATGCTGGTCAAGTGTCAGACACTTATCTCGCAATCAGACGCTTAATATTTGGTTAATGATATATTCCTAAAAAACCTCCAGCATGGAATTAAACCACACCTTATGTAATCCTTCCTTTCCCATACCCAACCTTACACCTTTGTTTTTATTGTATATATTGTTTTGTATATTTTAATTGTGTACGTGTATTGGTTTGTTTTAATAAAAGTGCATTTTTTAAATATCGGTATCTTTGTTATTGAGAAATGTGTATAGACATAAGTATTACTGTATGGTATATGTTTTCTATATTAACAGGTTTTTAGATATCCTGTAGACTTGATTAACAACGTCAAAAACATTATTCTCTACATGAAGAAAAGTGTTTGTACCCAATTTCCCACTAAATTTATTGAAAAGGTTCAAAGTCACCGACCAATTTACCATGAAAATAATATAACTGTTAAAGTGCGCTTACATAAACACTTATTAAACACTTATTTGCTTACCCCACAGTATGACATGTCCACGAACAACATTTTTTAAAGGAAATACACATTTGGCAAGTAGTGATTTTAAATATGCATACACATAAATTACACCAACAAATAAATGTTTAAAATATTTTTTTATGTTAAAAAAAATAAATAAATACAGCGAGTAAATTTCCTGATGATAAAATGTATTTATAATACAAATGAAACGTAAATATACATTACGATAAATGTCACCTTTAAAAAATAAAAAAAGCTTTCCGCAATAAACTTCGATAAATAAGATGACAACAGATTTAAACAAAAATTACTGTCTGCAATGCAAAACTTGTTTTCGTTTCTCAAAAAAATACAAATGGCGTCCTGTAATTTTCGATGAATCTCCGGCAAACCTTGCCTTTAAATTCTAAAACTCGCACATGGGTAGAAAGGCTCAAAAAGGCAAACGCTAACTTATTTCACGGCTAACGTATTTCCCGTGACACTGGGACTGAACAGCCTTCCTCATTCCATTGAAAGAACATGATAATGTGACTTTTCAACTGCAAGCCCCGCCCATTCTACAGTTACATAGACAGAGAGTATGTGGGGCTGGCAGAGTTGAAAAGCTGCACTGTAATAACTCAATATTGGAGTAACAGAACTTGGACCTGCTCTCTGAATTCAATAGAGCGTGAAAGTCAATCCACCGAGTTCTTAATCATTCCATCTCAGTCGGTAACGATACGCTAAGCAAGCCTGCGTAACTTGAAACATACGTCAGATTACTTTGATTGATGAGTCAACTAATCAGTTACCAGTGCATAGTTACATATGAACAACACATAAGCATACTGTACACTGACATCTGTTTTTTTATGGTGGGTATTGTTGTTTTTTTATATAGGTGGAGAAAACAAAGCAAAACACCTGTCATGTAATTTAAAAAAGGGTGAAGGTCAACCATGGGCAGCCAGGACAGTTCTGAAGTGTCTGCAGTGCGTCTGTATCATTAATATATCCTTGTATCTGCAGGTTATGTAAAGATTTACCAGCTCACAAGTCAATTAAAAAAATAACCACGGTATTAGTTGCTGCATACAGCAGCTATTGCTTTAGCTGATTAATCAAGACTTCAGGCAATTTCAATGGTGTGTTTGGTCCAAATGAGCTTAATTACTCTAATCTATACATTTACCTATTGTACAAATTAACCATAACACACACATACACATTTCTGCCATTTCCTTTACAAAATCCCAAACTCCCAGAAAGTTTTATGCTTTGGCTCGTCCTCCCAGAATAAAATCACTACTTTTTCTTTGACTGTTACAATATGTTTGTAATGCTGACTGCATTTCTTTAAAAATGTTCTTCATCAACAGCTTCAAGAAAACATTAACAAATCAAATACACCTTTACCATAATGTGTGCAGAATTATCTTGTTAGCTCTCTATACTTTACTAAGGGCAACATTTATCTCAGAAGGGTCCAGTTGTGAAATAGCAGACTGCAGTATTTTCAAAAGGACATATCTTGAAAGATAGCAAACTTCAAAACAAACCATTCCAACCCCTTGCTTACCAAATATCTCAAAACTACCAGTCACCAAAACAGAAACACATGATCAGAGTAAAAAGAAGAATACATATCCCACCATTCTGCATCAATAGTAAAAACATAAGATTTTCACTTATAGACAACCTTCAAATTTCTGAATACAATTGGTTACATATATTTGACAAATGTCCTACCGTCAGCCTTTCTGTACTGTGTACATCAATAACTAAATGCTTGTATATTGAGAGTCTGTAGTGGCTTACCATGTATATGAGCTGATCTCTCTCCTGTGTTGCTTTCTCAGCCAGGCTGATCAGGTTTGCAAGGTACTGATGAGCAGCAACTTCTTTATCCAGAGCTTCCTCGAGCTGCTGTTTCAGGAGGCCGATCTTCCGCTGAGACTTTCTACACAAAACCTCGACTAAATATCACTTTAAAATTGTTTGCCAATATTACCCTTAAGTCAAACGTCATTTTTTTCTTTTACAATTACAATTCATTTTACAAAGAGGGGGGTAAAAAGAGGCCTAAATATCACTAATCAATTGGATATGTTTGGTAAACAAATAAAAAGGGTTCTAAATAGCATAGAAATTATTTTTTTCAGTTACAAAAATATATTGGATATTATTGTATGCTAGGTTGAAAATAGTTTGACTGACTATTACGCGCACACTTAAGGTAATTTCACCTAAGCAATTAATTCTAGATGCCACTGACCACAATACATGACAGTCAAAAGGGGAAGTAACCTGTTGCTTAATGACAGGAAAGAAAGAAGGGGTAGGAACGATTCCACTCTCCAGGTGAAGAAATCTAGGAAGTCAACTATTACATGTTGTACAGTGCTATGGCTATTGAGACTAACTAATGGCTGGGTTAAATAAAATAAATGAAAACAGGTTTCCCCTTTTCTATGGGGTAGTGTGTTTGGGGCACTTCATCCTATACTTATCAGTGTGACTGAACAACACCATACAAATACTATATAAAAATTAAATCCCTCTTATAAAGCTAACATTTATTTGATTTAAAACATGCAACATGCCTAGTAGAGTTCAAAAAATCCTTACTATGAATACATTTCCTATTGAGTGGGGAGTTGTCGTACCTGTTGGCATTCCGTGAAATTTCCAGCTCAGTCTCAATACTCCTGTTGTCTGCCATGAGGTTTGTTTTCTCCAATAGCAGTGTTTTCTTCTCAGTTTGAAGGGATGCCATCCTCCCCATTAGATCCTCTACTTCTGCAAGTCTCTTCTCCTCTTCCTGCTGCAGCTGCCTAAAATACAAAAAAGGTTGCATCTTCTACTAATGTTATGGTTATAATGTAGTTCAAATAGATGAATAATGACTTCAGAGACTTGACAGTTTTACCTAAAACTGCAATTTAGTAGGTGTATTAACCCTTTATGGTCCTATGTCGGACCAGGTCCGACATTACAATTTTCCCTTTCCGTCAAGCACAAGTCTGTAGTTGTTTTTTCTCCGGAAACAGCCGAGAAAACCTTTCAATTGCCAGTTGAGACTAACAGGAGCTGAAAAAAAGGGTGGGGGGGTGGGGGGGTGGGGAATCTGAGCAATACACATAGTCCCTGCACCACAGACCTAACACGGACATAAACAAACAAGATAGCTGCTTCTGCATCCAGCGCTCAAAAAATATCACAGACATTTGCAGAGCTTTTTGAGATGTTATAGTTATAATAATGACTTGGATAGCATTATTGAGGAGTTTGGTGATAAAACGAGTGATCAGGAGGTGATTTATCAGTATGCACGACTATGAAGAGGTATGCGATAAATACAGTGAACAAGGGGTGGGGCGGGGCTGTAGATGCAGTACTGCATGTCCTGTTGATATGCAGTGACTTTTAAAGCTGTTTTACTTTGAATAAAATTACTTTTAAACAGCGCGTGTAAAATAAACAGCGCATGTGAAAATAAACTGTACAGGCGCTGAATAAATGGACCGCTAAGGGTTAAATATCAGTTTCAAGTAATGTATTGTTGTTGAGAATAACTAACATTTTCTGATGCATTACATTCATGGTGACTTTTTAAATCATGTCTAAACTCAAAGTAGATCTGGTACATCAACAAATAGCAACACTGCCCATAGAGCAGGGGTGTCAAACTTCTGGAGGGCCGCAGTGTCTTCTGGCTTTCATTCCACCCGAGCTCTCAGGTTACTTAATTGGTCTAATTATTTGATTAACTGGACACATTTAACCTTCCTATTATGTTCAGAATTTAGGTACATCTGTTATGCTTTGGGTCATACTGACCAGATGCAATTTCAAACTAATTTAAAACAGCCTTAAATGGATTAAATGTTAATATTTGCAAAGGTTTTACTCTTATGCTCTTTTAGTCCAGGAGCTGTGATAAAACTTGTTTGACTACCAACCTGGAAGCTCCTCATTTTGGAATGTCTTACCAGTGAGATGCTGTTGCAATACTGACAGAGAAAATTAGGCTCCGTCTTGTAGATATATATAGTTTGTTTTTTTGTTTATAAATATATCCAGACAGGTGTAGCTATTTCCAGAGATAATACAAATATAATAATAATAAAAGAAGTTTGGTTTATTCCTGCACACAAATCTACATAGATAAATGCCATGGGTCACAGTGACCCGAAACATCTTATTTGTATACATGACCTGTTCTTAAAAAAAACAAACATCTCAAAGGTTCTGTTTTCTGTGTATAAGTTCATGACCCCAACTTAGGAAAAGTCATAAAATATTATACAGAAAATGAAAAGAAAAATAGAATTTAAGGTCAAATAGACCCGAAACCTAACAGGAAGGTTAATGCTTCTCTTCAGGCCTCAAAATGGTTTCATAGGTAGAGTACCTTGAATAAAGTGCATTTTTAAAAGTAAGAACTGTAAAAGAAAATATTAAATATATGTCAAATTCAAGCTGTAGAGGATATAAGAAATGTCACATTTTCCCTACAAGTCTGGCAATCGTATGAGTTTTGTGGCTTTAAAAAACTACTGAGGGTGTTGTAGGGGGACAGGTTAATGGTTACACGCTGGTATTCCAGGTGTAGTTGGGAGTCCAGACATGACTCAGAGATCTATTGAGGCCACAGGGGTACAGATATTTAAAATAAAAAAATAAAAAACACACACACACCAGGATGTGGTCAGAAAGACAAAGTGATATTTCATACCTATACAAAAAGTACTCCTTTAAAGGAATCAAGAAACTGCAATTAAAGAAACATTGAAAAAAATATCCTTATAAAATTGTACATTTAAACATGTAATACAATTACCAATTAAAGATATAACACACAGACATATAGGTCATAATGTAGAGAGAATAATGATTTGAGTCTGTAAATATGATATAATCCAGGCATAATCCCTCTACTATTAAATTGTCTGCAAGAATATTACATTTTACACTTCCATCCATCTGTGTGGTGTAAGAAAGGACAGCTCAGCGATGCAGGTACTGTATTTGGGTTGAAGGTGGCAGCTGATATTCATGGTATTAAATAACGTAACGGTTACCAGCAGTATTGAAACTTTAGTAATGGCATTGAAGTGTGCTGTGTTTGAACTCAACCTGAAGCTTGCTGCAGAAGACAGATAGTAGTTACAACACGGCAATACCTTTTCAGCTCATTCATAGTGGTGATGTGTTCATCCATCTCCACTTTGTTCTCAAGGTTGACTTCGGCGTGCTTGTATTTGGAGCGCATATCTTCCAGTTGCTTGCTGCATTCTACCAGCTCTTTCTGTTGGTTTTCTTTCTCTGCTTCCAGTAGCATCAGCTGTTTGGTCAACTTAGACACTGAAATAGAAAGGAGGCAGGGGTAGAAACTAGAACCACATAGCCATTCTGTGGCCACATAGCACCAGTGGCCTCTGTCACAGATGGTTCTAGCACGTCCCTTTTGTGCTATAAGTCATTAGATCCTTTTGCATCGAAGGCGATGCGGTTCTTTGATGGACCCAGATTCAGTTAAAATGTGTTTGCCCACTGACAATGGGAATGTAAATGCAGAAATGGGAGCCCAGCTAATAAGATTTAAGTCTTGTCAATGATTAAATAATACTGTATATGTTCCTTTCAAAAAGCTCTGTACACTCAGTAGAAAACAATGGACAGATGTTGTGTTCAGTCTATGAAAGTACCTGCTGGAAGGAGTCAACTTTGGCAGGCTTTTATCATAAGGCCTTGTTAGCATATTCCAGTTTTGTGAGAAAGTAGCCAGTTTACTTCTTTACTTTACTTTCATTACTTTCAGATAATAGAAGGTAGGAGTATTAGAAATCAATCCTAAAATTGGCAAAAAGCAAAGATTGTCTTAAAACAGGCTTCAACTGGATTCTGTATGAACAGAGAAAGGGGTCAGACTTAATTCAGTAAAATAATATTAGCAACTGTTATACTGAAGTAACTGAATTAGAAATACATGTTATAAAATAATTTAAAGTTAAACTGTTATACAAACAGTATATTTGTTGAAAGAACATATTACAGTTAAAAATGGGAGAAGTTCAGTACTAACTGACTGTCAGAATATTGTAATAATTGTACTGTGTTTTAAAGAATATAAAACCAGCATAAATAATATTGCAGCAAATTATGAACAGGTTACAATGATTTGAACTAAGAAAACTGAACAAATCTTAATGTTAGAATAAAAGCTTGTCTATGTGCCTTTGTTATTCGTGCACATACACCTTTGGAGGCCAGCCAGACTATTGCGCGTGGAAGCCAGTAACCTTGAAAGAAGCAGAAATTGCAAATTAGCAAAAACAAAAGGGTAACCCTTTTTTAGGCAGAACAATATTTAAAACTAAAAAGACCGATTTGATTTCGTTTGATTGTTGTTACTAAGCATAGAGGTTTTTAAATAAAAAAAAATAAAAAAAAAATAAAAAAAAAAAGTATTCTAATCTATTAATAGAGTGACAAAACTCTCTGAAGAGAAATAATGTTTTAAGTATTTTGGTCTAATAAGAAACATAATATTTAAACTAGTAAGTGTTTTTGCTTGTTTAAGGCTCTACTTTAATACAAATAGACTGTAAAAGCAGGAGCAAGCATTTCATTTAATCAATTTAAGAATGAGTTCATTTTCTTTCTCCAATTAAACAAAAAATATTTTAGACATTATAATATCCATTTAATTAAATAATATAAATGTTTAGTTTATACAAAGGTTTTTACTGCAATAAAATACAGAAACTGTTAGGTCGGAATATTAGACAAATAAAGTGTAAACTGTATTCAATAATTTTAGTACATAAAAAACCTACAGAAAAATAGCCTTGCCCTCATCTGCTTGCAAGCAGGGCAGTGCTAGGTATGGAAGGTTCTTTTTCGCAGTTTTGAATCCAGGGTCTTTCTATGAAAGAGGATCTGGCAGTCCTGCCGAGCATTCCACGAATTAGGGGAGCTGTGTCCAGTATTAGTTATTATCAAATAAGTAGCAACTTTCTTGAGAGAAAACCATACTTAATGTGGTGAATTTGGAGAAGTGCTTACAATGGTGTTTCATATTAATTAAAACAATAGCCTTGACAAGAAAACAAGGTGTCTGAATCTTGCTTGAGCAGGCAACTTTTAGAAACAGTTCAGGCATTGTCCGAGAATGGTACAAGCTAATATAAGGCTGTTGTATTTAACATGTTTCATTATAGCTTAAATTTAAATTGAAATACCTGAACTGACCATTGTATGCTTATTCAAAGGCTTCTGATAAACCCCTACAGTCTTTGTCCCAGACTTTGTTAACACACATTTATATTTGACGTTAAACTGACCCACTGACCCACTACGAGGGACATATTTTTTGACCCAGCTTAATATAATCAAATACACCTATTGTTACATATTAAAAACACCTATCATATACACTTGTATTATATTATAGCAAGGATTCTGTGAACTTTGGTCCACCTGATTTTTTAGAAAAAGGAGGAGTTGGAAAAAGACAGCGATGAAATCATGTTCTAATATTGTTTGGCAAGAAATTATATCCAATCAGTTTTGAAAAATGAGTTGACCAGATCGTTCTAGAATGTATAATTAACTCAAAGATAAGAAATGTCAAGGCAGAGTGATTAGATTTACTTGGGCCTTCTGATATATTCAATGGACGCAAAATCCTATATAAGCCCAGAGCAAGACCCCATTCAATATCCTTCAACTTGATAACTATAAAGTTGTGTGGACTGTTGTGTTCTGAGGATCTCTGAAAAACCGACTGCTGTTTGGTCGTATTCACAAGTCTCTCCCTTTTGAAGACAGTTCTTATTTTTCAATATATCCTACACTACACTTCCATATACTGGAAGGTAAGCATATATTTTAATATCTCTTTTATATTGATGAATTGCTATAGGGTATAGAAATTATGTTTTAGTCTTAAGAAGGTGATACATACTGAATGATCTAGAATTTAGTAGTGGGCATTTTTAGCATTATGCATGCATAGCCTGATGGCTAAATATATAATAACCATATTCGTATTACTGTATTGTAGTACTAATGCTGTTGAACCTGTAAAGAAGTGGATCACCCAGATTGCTTTTTACTTGGGATTTATGGTGGTCTGTGCAACCAATCAATCCAATATTTAAAGCATTTAATAAATCGAAAAGAGCACTTGTACTGCTCTGATTCACTAAAACTTCAAATTAAATGAGTGTGTGATTTTTTGTGATTACTTTGCAAGCCCAGTGCATGAACAATCCACTTAGAGGAGTCCGAAACATCTTTTTGTCCTTCTTGAACGTCTCCCCAGAGTTTAAGAGTGTGCTCAGAGCATATATATATATATATATATATATATATATATATATATATATATATATATATATATATATATATATATATATATATATATCTGGAAAAAATTGAGACCACTGCAAAATTATCAGTTTTTCTGGTTTTACTATTTATAGGTATGTGTTTGGGTAAAATGAACATTTTTGTTTCATTCTATAAACTATTGACAACATTTCTCCCAAATTCCAAATAAAAATATTGTCATTTAGAGCATTTATTTGCAGAAAATGACAACTGGTCAAAATAACAAAAAAGATGCAAATAATGCAAATAAAAAAAGTTCATGTTCATTTTTAAACAACACAATACTAATGTTTCAACTTAGGAAGAGTTCAGAAATCAAGATTTGGTGGAATAACCATGATTTTCAAGCACAGCTTTCATGCGTCTTGGCATGCTCTCCACCAGTCTTTCACATCGATGTTGGGTGACTTTATGCCACTCCTGGCGCAAAAATTCAAGCAGCTCGGCTTTGTTTGATGGCTTGTGACCATCCATCTTCCTCTTGATCACATTCCAGAGGTATTCAATGGGGTTCAGGTCTGGAGATTGGGCTGGGCATGACAGGGTTTTGATCTGGTGGTCCTCCATCCACACCTTGATTGACCTGGCTGTGTGGGATGGAGGATTGTCCTGCTGGAAAAACCAATCCTCAGAGTTGGGGAACATTGTCAGAGCAGAAGGAAGCAAATTTTCTTCCAGGACAACCTTGTACTTGGCTTGATTCATGAGTCCTTCACAAAGACAAATCTGCCCGATTCCAGCCTTGCTGAAGCACCCCCAGATCATCACCAATCCTCCACCACATTTCACAGTGGGTGCGAGACACTGTGGCTTGTAGGCCTCTCCAGGTCTCCGTCTAACCGTTAGACGACCAGGTGTTGGGCAAAGCTGAAAATTGGACTCATCAGAGAAGATGACCTTACTCCAGTCCTCTACAGTCCAATCCTTATGGTCTTTTGCAAACCTCAGCCTGGCTCTTCTTTGCTTCTCATTGATGAAGGGCTTTTTTCTAGCTTTGCACGACTTCAGCCCTGCCCCTAGGAGCCTGTTTCGAACTATCCTCGCCGTGCACTTCACCCCAGCCATTCTTTTTGTAGGTCACTTGATGTCATCCTACAGTTGCTGAGTGACATTCGAATAAGTTGGCGGTCATCCCGGTCAGTGGAGAGTCGTTTTCGCCCTCTGCCGGTCTGTAGCTTTGTTGTCCCCAATGTGTGCTGCTTGACCTTGTTCTTATGAACCGCCGTCTTTGAAATTTTAAGGATGGAAGCAACCCGATGCTCACTGTATCCCTCTGCCAGTAAAGCCAGAATTGAACCCTTCTTTTCCTCACTCAAAACTTTCCTTTTCAACTCTTTGGGCATGGTCAATAGTTATTTTTTGATTCCAATTACTTTTGGGGTACTAATAGCACAGTTTTGCCATCCAGCTGGTCCTATTGCAAGAGGATAATGATGACCACAGGAGTGGTTTTTATACTTTTCCTCGTTAAATAAGATTTGGTTCAGGTGATCCCCTAATCAGTACCTCATTCAGTAGAATGAGGTGTGCCTGTGTTGGAATTCAACAGACACTGGAAGGGAATGGCTGCCATACATGTAGAGATGCTGATTTAAGTAAAATTTGCAGTGGTCTCTTAATTTTTTCCAGAGCTGTGTAGTGTGTATATATATATATATATATATATATATATATATATATATATATATATATATATATTATATATTCGAGAGCTGTCGTAGCTGTGTACATATGTGTGTGTGTGTGTGCATATATATATATAGATATATATATCTATATATATATATATATAGTTATATATATATATATATAGATATATACAGTGGCTTGAGAAAGTATTGAACCCCCTTGGGATTTTTCCTATTTTGTTGCCTTACAACCTGGAATTAAAATGGATTTTTGGGGGGGTTTGTATCATTTGATTTACACAACATGCCTACCACTTTGAAGATGCAAAATATTTTTTATTGTGAAACAAACAAGAAATAAGACAAAAAAACAGAAAACTTGAGCGTGCATAAGTATTCACCCCCCCAAAGTCAATACTTTGTAGAGCCACCTTTTGCAGCAATTACAGCTGCAAGTCTCTTGAGGTATGTATCTATAAGCTTGGCACATCTAGCCACTGGGATTTTTGCCCATTCTTCAAGGCAAAACTGCTCCAGCTCCTTCAAGTTGGATGGGTTCCACTGGTGTACAGCAATCTTTAAGTCATACCACAGATTCTCAATTGGATTGAGGTCTGGGTTTTGACTAGGCCATTCCAAGACATTTAAATGTTTCCCCTTAAACCACTCGAGTGTTGCTTTAGCAGTATGCTTAGGGTCATTGTCCTGCTGGAAGGTGAACCTCCGTCCCAGACTCAAATCTCTGGAAGAATGAAACAGGTTTCCCTCAAGAATTTCCCTGTATTTAGCGCCATCCATCATTCCTTCAATTCTGACCAGTTTCCCAGTCCCTGCCAATGAAAAACATCCCCACAGCATGATGCTGCCACCACCATGCTTCACTGTGGGGGATGGTCTTCTCGGGGTGATGAGAGGTGTTGGGTTTGCGCCAGACATAGCGTTTTCTTTGATGGCCAAAAAGCTCAATTTTAGTCTCATCTGACCAGAGTACCTTCTTCCATATGTTTGGGGAGTCTCCCACATGCCTTTTAGCGAACACCAAACGTGTTTGCTTATTTTTTTCTTTAAGCAATGGGTTTTTTCTGGCCACTCTTCCGTAAAGCCCAGCTCTGTGGAGTGTATGGCTTAAAGTGGTCCTATGGACAGATACTCCAATTTCCGCTGTGGAGCTTTGCAGCTCCTTCAGGGTTATCTTTGGTTTCTTTGTTGCCTCTCTGATTAATGCCCTCCTTGCCTGGTCCGTGAGTTTTGGTGGGCGGCCCTCTCTTGCCAGGTTTGTTGTGGTGCCATATTCTTTCCATTTTTTAATAATGGCTTTAATGGTGCTCTGGGGATGTTCAAAGTTTCAGATTTTTTTTTTATAAACCAAGCCTGATCTGTACTTCTCCACAACTTTGTCCCTGACCTGTTTGGAGAGCTCCTTGGTCTTCACGGTGCCGCTTGCTTGGTGGTGCCCCTTGCTTAGTGGTGTTGCAGACTCTGGGGCCTTTCAGAACAGGTGTATATATACTGAGATCATGTGACACTTAGACTGCACGCAGGTGGACTTTATTTAACTAATTATGTGACTTCTGAAGGTAACTGGTTGCACCAGATCTTATTTAGAGGCTTAATAGCAAAGGGGGTGAATACATATGCACGCACCACTTTTCCGTTATTTATTTTTTAGAATTTTTTTGAACAAGTTATTTTTTTCATTTCACTTCACCAATTTGGACTATTTTGTGTATGTCCATTACATGAAATCCAAATAAAAATCCATTTTAATTCCAGGTTGTAAGGCAACAAAATAGGAAAAATGCCAAGGGGGTCAATACTTTCGCAAGCCACTGTATATGTATATTATATAATCAATGAAACGATTATCCCTGCGGTTTCTTGACAGCTCGATAGAGCTCTCAGAATCATATCTGAACTCCAAGTACATCTGGTACACCAGAGTGTAGCTGTTAACCTAGCCCCCTGCAACACTTAATTAGATGCCTCAACCTCAATTCAAATCTTTGAATTGGCAGTGGCAACTCATTTTCAAGGCTAACAAGCTATAGCAACAGAGAGTTATGCCACTCTTTCATATAGAAACAATTCTAAAATCAGATTGACAAGCCACATTTCAAGTACAGTGCAACAGCTGCCCAATTATTATTTTCTATATAGCACTGTAACAGGGAGAGATCTGTGCTGATTCTGCTGGCATGTTCACAGGGCTGCAGGAAGAGGGCGGCAGTCGTCCAACAACCGCCTGTGAGTCATGGCAGTGACACGGGGAGGTGGGAAAGTGGGTGTGTGGACTTTCCCCCTCTCTGAATGGCTGAGAGGCGTGTCTTGGGAGATTGTTAGCCCTATAAATTAACGCTCTGTTGTTTCCTCAGGTCTGCCTTGTTAAACGTGCCGAGAGTGCGGAAGCGCTGGTCCACGACCGAGAACCAGTGGGAGAGAAAGAAACGGAGGTTCCGAACGAGACATTGAGGGCGGGGAACCCTTGGGCAGACCCCTGATTAGTATATCAGAGCAGGCTAGTTAGCTGGCAGTGTAGGACGGTGATCCGGGTCGCACGGACAGCGGCGACCGGGATATCTTTGTAATTTTGTTACTGTTTTATTTTCCCTGTTTCTTTGTGCTTTCTGTTTTTGAACTATTGTTTCGAAGCACCTGCAAGGGCGCCGGTATTGTGTACCATCGCTTGGTATGCCCGTGGTTCTGTTTACCATCGTTGGTAAATCAGACCACGGACCCACAGCGCCACCTGCAGGATTAAAGAAAAAATAGCACCCCGAAATAAAACTGGGCACCTGTGCGGTGTTGCCAAATTCACCTGTCTGTCTCCTGTGTCAGTGAATTACCCACCACCCTTCCACAAGCACATAATGCCAACTATAAATTGACAATCACAAAGGAAGCTGTATCTTGCCAAACAATGCCAATATCTACCAAGTTTAATTAAATCTCTAAATGTCTGGTTTCACAGCCCCGATTAACACAAGTCTTGGAATAACCCAGTGTTATTTTAGGTAAAATAGTCCAAGATTAATGCTAATCTGGGTCTATGAAACTAGCTGTTTATGTTTAGTAGTAAATTTAACTGAAGCACAAAGACATGTAAACGTGATACCCCTACCTTATACTATTGTCTTAAAAATGAATATACCCAAGATCCATTCCCCATATACTGTATGATAAAGTGCATTCAATCACCTTGAGGTAGACTTATTGTATTGTACTGTTTAAATGGTCGGTCAAAACATATCCGGCACCACATGCATCTCTGTAATTGCACCTACGAAAGCGTTAATCTTCTGTAACTGGAATGCCTGCTATTTGCAATCTGCATAACTCAAGGGCATTGTAACATGGTCTAAATTTGAAATGAGGTCTGCAAACCTCTATTAATGTTTTGAAGGTGAAGGTTACATGGAAAATGAATGCTGATCTTACAATTGTGTGTTTAAAAGTTAATTCTATCCAAATATAAGGGAATACAATAATTCAACTACACTATAAACAGGTTTCTCCACATTATAAATCTCATAAAATTAGGGGGCAATATTTGCATGGAGCATAATAACAAAAAGCTCAGGTGCATAGAAGTACCTTCTAATTTGTCTGACAAAATCTTTTTCTTAATTTTTTTTGATGGGTTGTGAATACCCTTCAGGGGTCAGTATTAAATTGTTTAAAATCTATAATGCAAATTTAAAGCTGAATATGCCTATGGAATTTCAGCAATGAAAACAGAATGAACTATAGTGCAGTTTAAGAATATACATCCATTATAAAATCCCTGCACAATTCAGCAAAAACTAGCAAATCAGCCCAGGACTGAATGGGAGGGGGTATTCAGCTCAGGAGGTATGCTCACTCATTAGCAGAACTGTGAAGGCAAGCTCTCATGAGACATGCTGGTATCCTGCCTGACTGCAGTGACCGGTGTCACTGTCCCTCACCTCATCAGCACTAAAGAAAAAAAAAAATATTTTGGGCAATGAAATGAAAGGCCCTGCAGCGTACAGCTGTGGAGGTAAAACTATCCCAGCGAGAGCAGAAATTGTCACCTTCGTGAAGATGCTGATTGTGACTGTCCTTGGCCTTGGCCTGTTGAACCTCCAACTGTTCCATCAGCACTTGATTTTCTTCCAGGACAAGCCTGGCCTGGTCTCTTAACTGACTCCTGCAATAGAAATCAGGGATCACAAGTAGAAAAGGTTCAGCAGTTACTAAACAGCATTACAAACAGTTTAAAGAATGTTCTTTAAAAGTATTCTAATTCTGTCAATTAGTTTGTAATTAGTTTCCATTATTTGAAAAAATGGCCAATATGGGGTTAGATCAATATATGGAAATGGCAAGAGCTTGCATTATTAAACACAAAAATCATAGTCCTAAAAGCACAGTACAGCCCATGTCTAATAGTTTTACAGAACGCCCTGTCATTTTTATTTTGATGCACAGATGCGCACTTACATCTAAAAATGTAAATGTGATTCAGCTATCTATGTACATGAGTATTACTGGAATGTATTTCAATAACACATAATGTAAGCAATTCTAAAAAATATATTTTACTCTGAATTAAACAGTAAGAAGCTAACATCATTTTCATTTCTTTTTCACATTTTCTTTACTTTTTGATGGTGTTTGCAATTATTCCGCGCAGTTCTGGGTACTGTTGCTCCAATGCTGGGTTTTTATAAAAAAAAAATAATATATATATATATATATATATATATATATATATATATATATATATATATATATACACACACACACACACACATATATATAAATCGTTCTTTACTTGGATTTTAACTTACTTTAAGCCTGTCTGGAAAAGTGCAGGGACTGAACTGAACTGCTCATTCCATTCTAATCACGGGACAATGTTACATTTCACCTCTGCCAGTCCTACCTATTCTTGCTGTCTATATCCCCTCCAGTCACTGTGTGCATAATTGCACCATGCTAAATTTCCTATCTCTGTATATCTCCATTTTATAATGTTTCTCTAAATTAATGCTGATGAGTTTTTTCTCAACTTCTTGAACTCCAGAGTTCCCACAAATTGTTTTTAAATATCTAAAAATGCAATTTCAAAATCGTGACATGAGGGAATATAAAAGTGGCGTGTTTGGCACAGTTGATAAAAGGTCATATTGTCACATGATTTGAATGGAATGAAGGCTGTTCAGAGCTAGATTCTCTAGAGGAGTTCAAGGCAGTTCAATATCAGATAAAGGGAGATTTAGATAAACATACAATACCTACATTTTGCAGAAACATAACCCAGAACCTCAGAATAACCTCTGAAGGTGGGGAAGGATGGCAAAAGGCTTCGAGGTATAAAAATCAGACAGGAATTGAAAAC